>NC_082654.1:59026853-59156853 GCF_028023285.1 Balaenoptera ricei | reverse complement strand
CCAGGCCTTCTACCCTGATCTACTTACATATTAGACTTTGGCAGAGGATTCATTGGGGGAAAAGTACTGCTATTCAAAGAGTTTTAAAAACCACCTCCATGTTCTCCCCTATCTAGTCAGGACTTTTCATTCTTCGTGTCCCAGTATGCATCATGGTACTTCTAGCATGTCCATTTTATGAGGCCAGCTTATGGGATTTTATTCTAGTCATTGAGCTGTCCTCCTTCTCTCTCAGCCACCTGTGGGGACCAAAAGTCAGGACAAAGCCAGAGAACTTGCTGAAGGAAAGCTTTGGAGATGAGCAGGGAGAGAGAGAGCTTGGAAGGGGGGATGGCATAGAAGACCATGTCCTTTATACCTGTGTTGTTCTATCCCTTTTAGTCCTAATCATAGCTCTGGATGAACGGACAAGCACACGGAACTATGGAGTCGCAGCTTACATAGTATCTAAAACAGTATCGATGCCTTAGATTTGTTCAGTGGTTTGAAATCTTGAAAGCAGTTTCATTGCCATTGCTATTTTGGCTATTTTGAATAACCCCAAAAGGTGGGAAAGGCAGAAGTTATTGTCCTAGGTCGAGAGCTGAGGGCGTGAGTAATGCCCGTCACACAGACGTAAGGGCCAAAAGCAGGACCCAGTCTCCCTACTCTTGCTCCAGCATGGCTTCCATTCCTCTCTTCCGCAGTCAGGGTTTCTCAGTGGCCCCAAAGTCAGTATTGCGATCGTGGAGGTGCTGGTGGAGAGAGAAGAAATTCATGTTGGTCTGTTTCCTTCTTCCTGTGGATGTTTTCTTCTTCCCTTGCTCTCCCCATCCAAGAAGAATGTCTTTTGTCCTTGGGATGGCTTTAGGCAGCCTCTCCGTCTGCTGCTTTGCCTTCCCTCTCCTCCCAGCAGGAATCAGGGTGATTATGGGGCCTTCTCTTAGGCGAGGTGTTAAGGGTTTATGTAGTGCTTGCCGATGGATGGCTAATGGACTCGGTTGGGTTGTTTCAATGAAAGTTTCCCACAATCTGATACTAAAGTGCAAGCCTTGAGTGAAGCTTTTATCACTCTTTCACCAGGCTCATCAAGGACTTCCTTTTCCTCTCTGGAAATTGTATTTCATGCAGTGTATTTCTGATCCAAGCGTTACATCAATCAGCGGTCCAATGTAGGTTTGTGGTTCTCCTGGAGCGTTTTACAAGCAGGGATGGGGTTTCTTACGCTGGTCTGCTTGACTCTCTCGTACTCTTGGAAAAATACTCAGAGTGCAATTTCCTCCCATCTATTATGATCTGTGTGGTTTTTTTTGTGTTTTTTGTTTTTTTTTTTAGTTGCTATTAGAATTATTGGTTTTTCCAAGGCATTATCTTAATAAAGACATTCCTTTCTGGGCTGTGTTTGACCTGTGGGTGAGATTGGGAATCTGTTTATTCTCATGGTTATTGTAAAGTTAGGGCTTTCAGAAAACTGAGAAAAATGGGAGCCTTTGAAACGTGATCTCCTTGGCCAGTGACTTCTCTGTTGCTGCAGGGATGCTGGATGTAGACTCAGCCTGTGCCTTTCAGTCTAGGGCGGTTTGTTTTTTGAGAAAAGCCCCCCCACCCCCTGCAATGGTCAAGTTTTTCATGTTTTGGATGTCAAAGAAAGAAACAAGACATTTTAAACTACTAACAGTGGCGGAAATATTGGATGACAAGGAAGGGGAAGGGAGATCTGGGACCTGGGCACCTCGCCCAGGCTGTTGTCTGAACGTGTAACAAACATGTGACTTTGACGTGTTGGATCACAGAAGCCAGGGCTGGAGATCACAGTGACTGACATGGCATTCATTGACCAAAAGTCCACCTAAGAATTAGGAGCTAAGGTCATGAGCTGGTCTCAGTGAAAGGAAGGAGACTCTGGAGTCTGGGATTTGAACGTTTTTTGTTTGTTTGTTTGTTTTTTAACAAATATTTTTTAAAGGGTAAGAAAATTGCTCCCATTCTCCAAGTAAAAATATTTAGCTGACATTTTCTTATATTGGGTCCAAAGACGGAGATATTTTTTCTTTTTTAATAATTTTTTTAAAATTGGAGTATAGTTGATTTACAGTGTTGTGTTAGTTTCTGCTGTACAGCAAAGTGAGTCAGTTATACATACACATATATCCACTCTTACTTAGATTCTATTCCCATATAGGTCATTACAGAGTATTGAATAGAGTTCCCTGCAGAGAAGGGGATTTGTGCCCCAAATTCCATCCTACACATACAAGGATTAAAACTGGGGGTAACTATTTTGCCCTTCTCAGTTTTTAAAAATTCATCTGAAGCCGTTTTGAAAAAACCTCTGCGGGCAACTGTGACAGGGTATTGCAGCTGTCTGAGGGTTTTTTTTTTTTTTTTCTGTTATCTTTCCTTTCTTTAAGAAAAGAGTCGTTTTAGAGGCAGCCGTGACAGCTCTGTCATTTCACTCACACCTCTAAATTTCTCTTTCTGTTGTCAGTCAGCAGACAGCAGTCTCAGGATTCTGATGGGCCTGAGTGATGTCCAAATCCAGGAGAGACTGGAGAGGGGCCTGGAGCAGTACGTCAGAAGCAGTCATCTTCTGCCTTTATTCTTAGAAGAATTGTCAGGAGTGAAGAAGTTCCCCTGTGCCAGGATCCCCAGACCTCCACTGCTGCCGTCTGCACCATGCATGGGGTGGGGCTGGAGCAGAATTTCCGGAAATTCTTGTTAAGAGGTTGTATTGAGCTCCTCTGGCCTGTGTGTTACCCTGGGGAATTTTTTTTTTTTTTAAGACTTAGTTTTTTTTTTTTTTTTTGAGCAGTTGTAGGTTCACAGCAAAATGGAGAGGACGGTACAGAGATTGCCCATGTGTACCCCCTGCTGCCACATTACCTCCATCCCCCACCAGAGTGGTCCATTTGTTACCACTGATAACCTACACTGACACCTCATAATCACCCAAACTCCACAGTTAACGTGAGGATTCGTTCTTGGTGTTGTACATCGTGGGTTTGCATAAATGTATGATGCCATGTATCCATCACTGGTATCCATCACCGTAGCATCACAGAGAATATTTCCATTGCCCTAAAAATCCGCTGTGCTCTGCTGATTCGTCCCTCCTCACCCTGAGGAAATTCATACCGCATTGAGAGTAAGTCCTTTCAGCATGAAACCACTTCACCATCAAAACAGCAACGGATCCTAACCTTTATGAGTACCTGCCTCCCAGGCGCTGGGTTTTGCATGCACTACCCCATTCATTTTCCAAGGCCCTGTGGTAGGTGCTATTTTTCATTCCGTTTTAGTGATGAGGCACCCAAGGCTCAGCTCCATTAAACAACGTTAGTAACTTGGCCTAAGGCCCTGCAGCAAATGAGTGACAGAGCCGGGATTCACATTCAGGTCTATGTGACACTGTTGCCCCAGCGCCTTAAGCCGTATGGGGTTCTCATATGCCACGACTGTCTTTTTTTTCCACGATGCAAGGAAACCTGACCGTCGTAATGATCTGCAAGACAGGTGAGCTTTGTGCCCTCACCCTCTGAAGCATGAAGGTCCCTGGATTAAGAAGAAGAGTGATGGCAGCAGCAGGAGTACGGGGGTGGAAAAGATGCCCCAAGGGGTGGGGTAGAAAGGCCACCTGCCCCCAGAAGGAAGGGTTCTCCAGCTGAAAGCAGCCTGGATTTAGAGTATCTACAAAGGGGGCCCCCAAATGTGTAGTCACGTTGTGCTTGGTTTAAGTCACGTGGTGGAGCCTAATTTACCTCTTGGTTCTGAGCTGTCCTGCCAGGCCTTGGCATGTGGTTTGGGCAGTCCCTGCCGTGTAGATGTTGGCAGAACTATGAGCAACAGATTTTCCATTTTTGAAAGGGTCGATTCTGCCTCTTCTTTTATCTGTGGTATACCGCTGTCCCCAGGTTTTCTTCTTCTGTCTTCTGTTCATTTCTCTTAAAGGTCCAGCATCCTCTTTATCCACGAGTGTGTCCTGCGTTCCACTGACCTGTCCCCTGAGGCTGCCGTGCCTGGGAGGCTGATGACACACCTTGTGAAGCATGCTCCTGCCTGTAACTCACTGATGTTCAGGGCCAAAGCCTTCACGTGATGAGCTAACCAGCAAAGTCTGTTGCTCATTTAGTCCTCCAAAACATACTTGTTAGGCATCTGGTTTCTGGAGAGTACGTCCATGGGGAGTTTGTTGAACTTCTTTGGGCTTTTGTTTGCAAAATGGGAATGACAGCAGCACCTGCCTCGTAGGTTGGTTGTGCCTGATAATCATAATCATAGTTAACACTTTCATAGCCTTTACTTAGGCCCAGGCCTGTTCCAAGAGCTTCCCGTTTGTTAATTCATTTAATCCTCACAACTACTCAGTGAGGTTAGTACTGCTTTTCCCTCACTTTGCAGATGCGGACACTGAGTTGTAGAAAGCTTAAGCTAAAGGTCAGACAGGTAGTAAACAATGGAGCAGAGATTGGAAATGAAGTATTCATGCTCCTCTCACCCTCCTATACCTTTCCTGTGATTTAATGCCTGCGAAGTGCTTGGTGTCATGCTGGGCACGTAGAGTTTAGTAAATACTGACTCCCATAAATAATAATTACAGTATTACTATTATTAATACTCGACATCTTGTTAGCTGTTGGTAGTAAAGATGAGCAACCCAAGACTGGTTCACTTGTATATTTTACAAACTAGTGAGGAATAGAGATGCTTAAATGGGCAATAGTCATCAAGTATGGACAAGTTATGATAGAATATTTGCAGGATTCTGTGCAGGGAACAATGATTTCCTTAAATAACAGTTGCTGAGAACTTTCGTCTCATATCAGGCAGTGTGCTAAGTCCTTTAGGAGTGTTACTTCCCTTAATTCTACGTGGTGATAATATTATTGTTCCATTTTATAGGCGCTGAGGATTAGAGAAGATGAGTGACTTGTCCAGGGTCGCTAAGGGCCAATAAGTGTTCAAGTTTGGACTTGAACCCAGGGCTCCTTGACTGAAGGCCCCGGACTCTAAGCCACTGCCCCACATACCTGAGTGTCCATACGTTGACAGTTTTTTCCAAGGACTTCCTGATCCTTCCCAAACGATGGAAACAAGGGTGACCAAATGGGAATGAGGTCATACCTCCATCGCCACTTTTCCTCTAGGAGATTTTCCAGAAAGTTGGTAGTGAGTTGGAAGGACGCCATCGTTTCTGTTCGGTGATTGGCCTTCCTTCTTTGGAGTGGCCCATGTTGGACCTTCCTCTTCCACGTGTGCTCATGTGACCCTCTCTTCGTGGAATGCCAGTGACTGTGTCCTCAGGGCCAGGTGTGGTGCCCCATATTCTGTGGCCTTCCTTGAAATGGTGTTCTCTCCTTTCTTTGAACCTTGGACTATAAACCATGCACTTAGGTACCGCTATTCCATTTTCTCTTGGTTCTGTTTCGTGTGTATTAGGCTGCTCTGACCAACTCTCTTCTTTAAAGCTCTCTTAGAAATAGAAGCCATGTCTGCTCAGTATTCATCACAGGCTGAGGAGTAAACCAGGCCTCCCAAACTAGGAGTCATTCTTGATTTCTTTCTTTCCTTCACTCCCACATCCAACCTATCCCAAAGTCCTGTCAGCTCCACTCCTAAACTACTTCCCCAGTCTCCTCCAGCAGCACCTGGCTCACGCCCAGGGACGCATCCCGTCTTGCTGGGACAACCAAAGCAGCTTCCTCTCTGCCCTTCCCCCTTCCCTTCCTGCGTCCCCGTGATCCATTCACCGCGTGGCAGCTGGAGTGGGCTTTTAAATTGTCCATCAGATCGAGTCACACTCTCTTCTTCCAATCCCTCCGGTGCTGACCTGTTGCTCTTGGTATAAAACCCCCAGTCCTTCCGTGGCCTACAAGGCTCGGTGTGACTTGGTCCAGCCAAATCTCCCACCTCAACTCCTGGGCCTCTCCCCATTCTGCAGGCCTTGTGCCGTCGCTCAAGGAGAACAAACTCTTTCTTTAGTTTTAGAATATTCAAGTGACTCCTTTGGTGTAGAACATTCTTGGTTTAGTCGGTAACTTCTTACCATGTGGGTCTGAGCTCCTGTGTCACTGCCTCAGAGAGACTTTCTTTGACGACCATAACCGAAATGGCCCCCGCTCCTACTTGGCAATCATCTCTATTCTATTACTCTGTTTTGCTGTCTTCAGAGCACCTGTTACTATCTTAAAAAGTGTTACTGATTCATATGTCTTCATGTGTATTGTCTGTCTACCCCCAGGCCTCTAGGAGAACATAAGCTCCATGAGAGACGGCCTCATCTACCTTGTTTGATATTGTGTCCTGTGTACCTCACAGAGTGGCTGGCCCATAATGCCAGCTAGTAAATAACAAGGAGGTAATATTTACTAAAAGATGACCATTTGCCAGGCATTGTTCTAAGCACTTGATATGTATTCACCCATTCAGTTTTGACAGTGACCCCAGGATGTGGATATTATTGTAATTCCTATTTTACAGATGGGGAGACTGAGGCACAGAGGCTTGACACCAAAGCCCAAGGTCATACAGCTAGTGAGTGACGGAGCCTGGGCTGCAGGGCCAGGCAGCAGGGCCCCAGAGCATGTGTTCTTAATCACTATATTACGCTGCCTCTTGGGTAGACTCTCAATAGATACTTGTTGAATGAATTAATGAATAGAAGATGCCCAGTAGAGCTGTGTTGGGTGAGCACAATCATGGACTATTATGGAGATGTTCTAGGCCTGGATGTTGTCAAATAGATCCCAGAGCAGAGGGTGTGGCACTGCCCACGTGGGTATTAAATACCCCGCAATCCAAAGTGGGTTTTGCTTACCACCACAGCTGCTATTTATACTTTCTACTTGGTAGAGCCGTCTGGCTTGAAGGTTCTTTTTTTTTTTTTTTTTTTTTTAAGAGGAGAGAATTGTGGGAAATATTTTGTTTTCCCTGGGAGCCAGGCTATGTATTTACTTCAAGTTTTATTAAATGAGTTATAAATTTTCCCAGCAATTTACTCATAGCTCAAGAGGTTTAATTTGCATGTGTTGCCTTTTACAATATGTTTTTCGTAATGTTGCAGATGCTTCTTCCCCAGCTTCAGTAAACAACAGGCACTCAGCCAGGTTTTTGACTGAACATGTGCCAGGCCTTGGAAATACGAATTAACTCCGTGGTGGCCATGGAAGGGGCGGTGGGCACACACCCTGCCCTGTCCGGGGCATCTGGGGAGCCCGGTGCAATTCCTGAGGGGCGGAAGGCAGAGATTTTCTGGATATTCCTTTTGGACCTAGTTTTGAATATTTCTTTCACCTACAAAGTAAGTCAGTAAAAAGGGGCCCCAGGATGATTTCTCGAGAGGCCCAAGTCATTTCAGTTTTCACAGGCGTTGACCTGTGGTCCATGATGGGGAAGAAGTTGGAGCCACTTAGAAGCCAGCTCCCCTGAGGGTCCAGTGTGTGATGGCCCTTTGATTCCAGGGAGAGAGCCTTAGGGTTGAAAACTCATTCTTTGGGGTCAGACTGTTGGGTTTGAGTTTTGGCTCTGCCACTTACTCGTTCCATGACCTTGGGCATGGTACTTACACCTCTCTGTGCCTGTTTCCTCATCCGTGTAAATGAGGTTACAACGGTCCCTATCATGTAGGTTTGTTGGCAGGATTAAATACTCATGTATAGAAAGCATTTAGAACAGAGTGGTTCATAGTGAACACATAAATGGCAGCACTTATTGCCTCAGGATTTGCTTAGTTCCTTGAATACTTAGGGGACAGATTCTCAGGGTGAAATTTTTTGGAAGTTTCGTGGTTGAGGAGCAGGGGGTGCCAGAGTAAGAGACGGATGGTGTATTCATTAGGATGAGGTGCAGCTGAGTGCAATAGAAAGGCTTGATTCACAGTGGCTTAACACTGTAGAGATTTACTTCTCTCTCAAGTAAAAGAAGTATGGAGGTGTGGGTAGTGCAGGGTTGTGATAGTTTCATGGTCATGAGGACCCCTGGTTCCTTCTCTTTGGGGTTCTGACGTTCTTAGTGTATTTTCTCATGATTCAAGGTGGCAGCTGTGCTCTTGTCATCATGTGCTCATTCCAGAAGCAAGAGGGAGAAGGAGTAAAGGACAGGTTCATTCTCTTTTAAGGAAACTTCCGTGAAGTCCCACATAACACAGTCCTTTAATTCTCATTGGCCAGAATTTAATCACTGAGCTAGAGGTAGCTGAAATACACTCTTCCATTGTGGCAGCCACAGGCCAGAGAAAAATCCAGGCTCTGTTACCAGGGAGGACTTAGAGAATGGGTATTGAGGTAGGTAACTACCAGTGAGTTGTTAGTATTGGTCCATGGTGGGTTTTTAAGAAATTCCCAGGTGACTAGAGCAGTATTTTTCTAAAGTTTGTTTCACTGAGGATTTTAGGTAGTACATGGAAATTTCTTATTTAAATAACCTTGTAATTATTTTTTATATGAGAAAAATTATAACTAAAATATTAAACCCAGAATTTCACAGATATTATTATATAATAGTGTAATGTTTTTAAAACATTTGAATCAATTTTTAAACAATAAAGTAAATGCAGGCATACAGAGATGAGAGAGGCTGTATTCATATGAGTTAGGTGTGGGCTCTGGGGCAGACTGTCTGGATTTGAATTTGTGCTCTGCCACTTATTGGCCAAATGACCTTAGCCTTTCCATGCCTCAGTTTGCTTATCAGTAAAATGGCATTAATAATAGTATCTACCTCCTAGATTTGTTGTAAGAATCAGATGAATTAGTACTTTAAAGCTCTTAGAATCGTGCCAGGCATGTGATAAATACTCCAGGAATATTTGTCCTGGTTATTGTTGCTGCTGTTATTGTTATTATTTTCTTATTGTTACTATTATTGTGGTTTTACCAATACTATTATTACAAAAGGTAGCACTTGGATAGAGCAGAAATTATGAGACTAGTACACACATGAAATTAGGGAAACACTGGCTTAGAGGAATGAGGCTGGCAATTAACTAGGACCAATCTTAGACACAGCTATACATAATAATTAATGGTTAAAACTAGTGTTTTACAGTGTAAAGTGGTTCCATATATGATCATAACATTGCTTACAGTTTATTGAGCATTTACTGTGTGCCAGGCACCATGCGATTGCTTTAAAGATAACACTTTAAAAAAAAATGTTTATTGAAGTAGAGTTGATTTACAATGCTGTGTTAATTACTGCTATACAACAAAGTGACTCAGTTATACATATATATATTCTTTTTCATTTTCTTTTCCATTGTGGTTTATCACAGGATATTTAATACAGTTCACTGTGCTATAGATTAGGACCTTGTTGTTTATCCATCCTATATATACTAGTTTGCACCTGCTAACCCCAAACTCCCAATCCTTCCCTCCCCACCCCCCTTCCCCCTTGGCAACCGCAAGTCTGTTCTCTATGACTGTGAGTCTGTTTCTTTTTCGTAGATATGTTCACTTGTGTCGTATTTTATATTCCACATATAAGTGATATCATATGGTATTTGTCTTTCTCTTTCTGACTTACTTCGCTTAGTATGATAATCTCTAGGTCCATCCATGTTGTTGCAGATGGCATCATTTCATTCTTTTTTATGGCTGAGTAATATTCCATTGTGTGCGTGCATGTGTGTGTGTGTGTGTATACCACATCTTTATCCGTTCATCTGTCGATGGACATTTAGGTTGTTTCCATGTCTTGGCTATTGTAAATAGCGCTGTTATGAACATAGGGGTGCATGTATCTTTTCAAATGAGAGTTTTCTCCAGATATATGCCTAGGAGTGGGATTGCTGGATCATATGGTAACTCTATTTTTAGTTTTTTGAGGGACCGCCATACTGTTATCTATAATGTCTACACCAATTTACAGTCCCACCAACAATGTAAGAGGGCTCCCTTTTCTCCACACCCTCTCCAGCATTTATTATTTGTAGATGGCCATTTTGACCTGTGTGAGGTGGTAGTTTTGATTTGCATTTCTCTAATAATTAGCCATGATGACCATCTTTTCATGTGCCTATTGGCTATCTGTATGTCTTCTTTGGAGAATTATAAAGATAATACTTTTAATTCTCCCAACACTACAAGCTAAGTGTTTTTTCTGTTCTGCAGATGAGGAAACTTAGTCTGGGATAGGCTGGGTAAATTACCCAATGGTGCAAGTCAGCCGGGGACCAGCTTCAAAGCTCCTGCTGATAAAAGTTTCTTTATCTCCCTTTTGGTGTCTCCCCTGTCTTTTGGTTGTCCAGGACTCCTCCTTTCCTCCCTTGCTTCCAGGACCCTCTGATTCTTCTTCCTTCCCATTTCCCTTCCCATTTTCCAAATGCCAGCTAGCACCTATGGCAACCGTTTCCTGAACCTCTCCCCAGTGTCAAAACTGACCTGTCCAGTATCTGTGTTCCTGCAGGACACAGCATAGGACAGCTTCCAGTGTAGGGAACTCATTTATGAAAATGGACATTCACGGGCTAATATGCTGCCTCTCTCTGGGTAATTTATTTTAGAATCATCCTGGAGATTTCAGGCAGGAAACAGTTCAGCAGCCTTGTAGGCCTGTCCTGCAGCTGACCCGGGGTGGGGCTGGGCGGGGTCTGTCCTATAACAACTCTTAGGTCATTCTGTGAGGTTCTAAAATTGCTCTATGGTAAAGTCCTGACAAAAATGGAACACCGAGATGGTGATCGAGGGGACCCAAGCACAGTGGTGAGTGATCAGTCAAGGGCAAGGGCTCCATCACTCCTCCTCCAGTTCCCAGCCCAGAGCCTGGCACATAGCGAGCATTCAGTCAGTGTTGTTGAATGTTTGAATCACTTACTGGAGGCCTTTCAGATGTGAGGGGAACAAAAGTTCCTTGAAGGACTGGGAGAATGAATTATAATGGGGAAGGTTTGGTTGTGCCTTCTGGACTTGATAGACTTTTTTTTTGTTTGTTTGGGCTGTAATGGTCTGTCACACAGGTCAGCTTGCTGTCATCCGTGGACCCTATGCGTTTCTGTCTAAGCATGAACTGAACATGAGCAGCACTGTGCTGGAGTCGGGGGACATTCGTCTTCTACTCCCTTCTCTGTCTTTGGAGCTGGAGGCTCAACGTGTTACTCTCGTGATGTCATAAAGCAGCTGATGTCTTAGTACATCCTGCAAGAATTATTTCCTCTTTTACTCTTCCTACAACTTGTACCTTTTGATCCATTGAATTTCACTTTCCTATTTTTCCAACATTTCTCATTTTCTGTCCTTTTTTATCCTCTCTGTCAGACCACTGGGAGAAGGAAGCAATGTTGCTTAGCAACCAGTATGAAACTAGTCAATACTGTGTCTGATATTAACCCATTGGTACCAAGTAAGCAACGCAACCCATGGGTTCTATCACTCTCTCCTCGCAGGTTTTAAACTGTGGGTTCACAAAAGTTGGAAGCACAATTTAATGTTCTAATCACAAACTTCAAGGACATTTATGGCTGGTTATACATGTTAGCAATTTCCAAAGTTGCAAGTTATAGAAATTGTCTGGGTTTTTTGTTTTTTTTTTTTTAAGAGAAAGAAGAACAAAAAACCCCCCAAAGTTAGCAGAAGGAAAGAAATCGTAAAGATCAGATCAGAAAGAAATGAAGGAAACAATAGCAAAGATCAGTAAATCTAAAAGCTGGTTCTTTGAGAAGATAAACAAAATTGATAAACTGTTAGCCAGACTCATCAAGAAAAAAAGGGAGAAGACTCAAATCAACAGAATTAGAGATGAAAAAGGACAAGTAACAACTGACACTGCAGAAATACAAAGGATCATAAGAGATTACTACAGGCAACTCTATGCCAATAAAATGGACAACCTGGAAGAAATAGACAAATTCTTAGACATTGTCTGTTTATTAAAATGGTTCACTTTGGGAGTCTAAATTTAAAAATTTGCTGTGATTATTTTACTTTCACTTTTTAAAAAAAAGTTTATTTATTATTTATTTGTTTTTGGCTGTGTTGGGTCTTCGTTTCTGTGCGAGGGCTTTCTCTAGTTGCAGCGAGCGGGGGCCACTCTTCATCGCGGTGCGCGGGCCTCTCACTGTCGCGGGCTCTCTTGTTGCTGAGCACAGGCTCCAGACGCTCAGGCTCAGTAGTTGTGGCTCACGGGCCCAGCCGCTCTGCGGTATGTGGGATCTTCCCAGACCAGGGCTCGAACCCGTGTCCCCTGCATTGGCAGGCAGATTCTCAACCACTGTACCACCAGGGAAGCCCTACTTTCACTTTTTGAACAAAACACTGTCTTGATCTCAGCAGGTCTTTTGTGTGTGTGTGCTGGCTCACTGTTTAGTCATTTAAGTTTATTCATCTGACAAACAAGATATATTTTCTGGATTGTATCATTCATTCATCTGATATTTATTGAACTCTGCTGTGTGCCAGGTACCTTGCAGGACACTGTGGAGTATCACTGTGAGCACGCATGGCTGTTGGATCCTTTTTTTTTTTTTTTTTTGTCAGCAGAATCTTTTTCCTGTTTCAGTTTCATCTATTGAAATACCCTATATTGATGCCACGTTTTCAGATACTGTAGTTACTCCTCTACTGGAATGGTTTCTTTGGCTTTGATTAGACAATATTATTCCCAGGCTCTTGAGCCTTTTAGGAAGTGAGTAATAGGAAGCAACACAAAGATCAGTATTCACCAACTCCTTTCCCACACATATAGGGGGCGTGACCAGCACACAGCAGTAAAGGTTTGGGAGCATGAACTTGCCTTATACACAATTAGGATGTTGATGAAGTTGGCCTTTGGTGTTTGTCTTCTTCCATATGAGCCCCCTTTTTTTTTGCTACACGTGAACTTCAAATCTCCCCAAATATCCAGCACCCTTAAGCCAGTCCACATCACCCCTAGTTGGTGGGGGACAGTGGGCTGACCTCCCCTCCTTAGGTTGTTAATGCCTTTGTTGAAGGCTCTCAACAAACAGAACATCTTTGGGGTGGATCAGAATTCCTCGGGGCATTCCTGACAGACAGCAGGCTGAGTCAGCTTGAGCAGATTGCTTTCTTCTTCCTTCGCTTGTCAGGGGGTGATTCTCTCTCCCATTGTATCTCCCAGAGTATCTGACAAGGGATATGGTTGACCATCCTAAGATCCTACATTGACCTGCAGGGTGACTCCACATGGGTTCCTCACATCCTTTGGGTCCTCAGAGTCTGGATAAACTAGGTCATTGTTGAGTTACGGGGGTGGTGTGGATTCCCCCTCCTATCTTGAGTGCCCAGTATCCCGCAGTTCTTAGGCTTGGTCCCTGTAAATTGGCGGTTTCGGTTAGTGGAGAGAAGCATCTCCAACGACTAGATTCCATGAAGCCAGCTAAAGGTGGTTCCAGCCTCAGTGGCTCTAGGTGCTCACTTGTTATTCATACAGGAGTGCTTACATAGGACTCACCAAGGTGTGGCTTTGAACTAGATTTTGACGGAGGTCTCCAAAAGGGAGTAGGCATTTAAAGCCTCTGAGTTATCTCTTATGGGACTTGCCTTACTTCATTCAGCACAGGAAAGGAGAGAGAGCCTACAGACACAGAACTAGGTGTGGGCATAACTCTAGCAGTTTCCATCACTGAGCACCTGCTAGGGAACAGGCATTGTTCCAGACCCCTTGCATATAGTATCTTTCAGTCTTTCCAGCAGCCTTGCGAGGAAGGTGTTCATCTTTCTGATTTGCCGATGAGAAAACTGGGACTCAGTAAGGGTAAATATCTCACTCAAGGTCACACAGCCCACAGGGACCAGCAGGGATTTAAATAGAGACAGTGCTTGACTCTGCATCTTGTGCTCTCTCCGCTGGGCTGTGCTCCTCTTCTGCATATTGGCTTCCACCTGAAGATAGGGGAGAGCTTGGGGGTTGTGATGAACAATTCTAGATGTGGGGAATGTGGGAGTCCATCCGTGGACACTCCTGGGTCAGTTTTCGACACGCAGAAGCATTTAGCCCATCCAGTCTGTACCATTCAGCAGCTCAAGCTGTGGCAGGAACAACTAAGGGGAGAGGAACCAAATTAAAATTTCAAGCTGCCTAATTTAGATCCTCTTCCTTGGTTTCTCATTTACTGCCTCGCTGTGTGTCTTTCTGTCTCTCCTCTAAGAATATGAAGTGATGATCCCAATTCCCGTTAAGTGGCTCTGTGTGGCTGGTGTTCTGAGTTAGTGGTGATTCTGAGGATGATAATGATACCACTCATCACGAGCGCTTCACACAGGCTTGACACCAGGCTGAACGTTTAATAAATATTATTTAATCGTCTTCTCCTGACAACTGTGTCACGTGGGTGGTGTAACACCCATTTTCCAGTTAAGACAGAGGCTCAGAGAGGTTAACAAACTTGCCCAAGGTCACACAGCTGGGGGATGGCACAATTGGCTTTGAACCCTGGATTTTTCCAGATTTCAAAGCCATTCTTAACTCTTCACTCTGGTGATAAGGTAGGTGGCCCCTTGGTCTCTTTCTTCTGGGGCTCCTGAAGCAGACAGAGTCTGTGCTATATACCTGAGCATGGGTGTTCCTCGTGTTAAATTTCATTTGTGTTCATCGTTTCTGTATAGGTAACCTGGAGGGCAGGGGCCATGCCCTAAACTTCTGATGGAATGTGTAGAGATTGAACACTTGGGGTGTGCAGTGTAAATTGGAGAAATCCATTGCTTTTCTCCTCCTGGACAGCCACTGCTTTTAACAGGGAACTCATATCCTAAGGGATTGAGAGGGAATGCTATCAGCAGCTGGGTGGGCTCCCTTCTGCCAGATAAACTTTCTAGAAAAGTAATTGGATACTGTTCTGTTTTCAGCCCACTTTGGATTTTTTATATCCTGGGGAACAGTAGAGCACAAGATAAGAGCTCTACTACTTACGCGCTAGGTGCCCTAGGGTATGTTACCTGACCTTTCCTGCCCTGCCCTGGATTCCTTCACTGTAAAGGGTCTAAAATAGCACCTACTTCATAGGTTGTGGTTTTGAGAATCAAGTGAGATAATACATGTGAGATTGTTGTCGCAGGCATGGACACACAGCTCACGCTCAGTAAAATGGAGCTCTTTGCGTCTTGTTTATGTTTTGCGTTCGACTCACTGAATTTTTTATGGACAATTTTTATGAATTTATTCACATGAATTTTTCATGGCCAATTATGAGACGAGAGTATTCGGTTGAAAATTCCATAGGGCAGCGTTAGTAGGGCTTAACGCTAGGATGAAAGGTTGGAGGTTGGAGGACAGTTAAAGATATTCTTGCCGTTTAAAGTGTACGAGTTCTCTGCTCATCCATTTCAGTTAGGTTTTTAGAATATGGGCATGGTGGTAAAGAGTCTCGTGCCTGACCCGTCCGTAAAGTGCACTGCTGCTGGGGGCAAGAGCTTGTCACATCAACTTCTCCCACCTGGCAGAGAACAGCAGTCTTCGCTGCTGAATACGGCCCTCTTAACTTCTCCATGGGGTCTGCCATCCAGTTTCAGCAGCAAGAAACTAAAAATATTTGTTGATGGGAGGTAATTTCTCTCTCGTTCACGCCTTCCCCATTGCCTGCACTGAGAAAGCAGCCTTCCAGCTGCCACTCACAACAGGGCTGCCCACTGCTGGTTGTGAACAGAGGGCGTGGCAGCTAGGACCCATTTGGGGGTGAAGGAGGAGAGCCGATCCCAGGAAGAAGGAATAGAGAAGCCTTCCACTCCTTGCTCAGGCAGAAGGCAAATTCCTCTGCCTGTTCTAGAGGGAGGCGGAAAAAGGGAGCCAGACATGTAAGTGGCATTTTCCTCACCCCTTCCACGGCCCCGCCTGGTCTCTCATCCTCTCAGCACCCCAGTGTCCTACAAAAGAAATCTCTGCTATTTCTCTTCCTCAGAACCGAGGAATCATGAAAGGGATTGTTCTCTTTGTGCTTTGTCTATGGCTGAACTTAGGGCTATTTCACTCTCATGTCCACCTCCAAACCTCATACACTCTTCTCTGGTCAGAGAACTAGTCTGAGAAACAGTTACTGCAGAGAATACTGCCAGGTTAGCTTCGGAAATTGTATAGCCCCACATTGGTTATCCTTAAATGTAAGAAAACTATAAACGAATGCTTAAGTGCAGTTAATGATGTGGCTTTGTTGGATTTAAAAGGTACAACTTACATTAGTTTGTTTGTTTAATCGTTTATAGAAATAGAGTTGTATGTATGCACGTGTCCCAAAAGCATTTTTATGGTTCCCAAATTAGCTCTCATTTATAGTTAGAAGTTAAATACTTTAAAATATAGTGTGTGTATGATGTGTATATGTCCGTTTGTATATGCGGATGCATTATGTTTACCTATGTGTGTGCACGTGTGTGTGTACACGTGTGTACACATATTTGCCAAAAGCATTGCTATTTCCCCTGTTTGCTCTCCTCCCCGCAATGCTGTTCCTCACGCAGGGAGCAGGCCGGGCGGTGCTGGGCCAGGGGAGCGAGCTGCACCTGGTTGAGCACCGACCGTGCACCACGAGGTCGTTGAAAACGTCAAGTCCAGGCGTATTAAATGGCAGGCCTTTGCTTCGAAGCAGCTTCCTGATGTAGCGGGGTTCTTGCTGAGCTCACCCGAGTGCAGCAAGGGGACCGGAAGTGCTGGCTGTGCGGGTAGAGAAGGGCTCGCTGCTGGGAGACGGCTGCCCTGGTCCCGGGAGGGGAGGCTGCCTGGATTTCCTGGGGGATCCGTGTGTCGCAGAGATGAGATCCAAGCCAGAAGCTGGAGAAGGAGAAAGGGACAGGCGCGTGGCCCCGGGCTGAGCTGCCCTGGCAGCAGCCTCGTCTGCGGGGCGGGAAGGAAGAGTCAAGGCCACGGAGCTGTCAACTTCTCTGCCACATGTCCTCCCAGCAGGGGCGGGGAGGGCCTGCCAAGCCTGCCTGGAGGAGCAGCCCTGTGGCTGGTCTCAGTCCAAGGGCACGTGTCCCCCATGCGGGGCCCAGGGCGGGAAGGCCACCTCGTCATGCAGTCTGAGCAGCCGTGTGCTGTGTGTCCCTTCTGTCCGTGTCCCTGTTTGGGGGATCAAGGGAATGTACCGACCCGAGGTTAGATGAGCGCATCTCACAGCCGGGCAAGGGGCTCACTTGATGTGCCAGCCACACGGCCCGTCGTGGGCCGTGCTGAAGGATTTTCAGCTCCTGGGGATGCATTTTGCATTTTGCAACTCGGCGTCACCAGGAGCTCTGCCACATTTTGCCCTTTCAGGCCCCCAGTTTGAGAGGAGTGGGCTCAAGAACACAAGGTGGTAGGCTCTCCCTCACCCTCTGCCCAAACATCATTCTTCATAAACCTCAGTCCATAAATGAATGTGTTAGTTTTCAAGTCCAAGGCCTGGGAGCCCTGGTGCATTATCGTGGTGAGGATGAAGATTTTTTTTCTAGTTTTTTTTTGTGCGAATACAACAGCAGCCTGGATATATAAACTCTGTGCAAACAGTTATCTGTGGCTGAACTACCTGTCCCCCCAAACGGGGAGAGGTTTGACGGTGGTCTCTTGAGAATGGGCACCATATTGGAGGGGGCCGGACACAAAGGGTTAACAGAAACATTCTTTATTCTTTTCTGACTTTGAGGGAGAATTCCAAGGAAAAATGCAAAATGGGAAAGGAAGAGAGTAGGAAAAGAAGGAATGTTAACAAATGGAGAGAAAGTAAACAAGAGGGAGTTTTAGAGATACCAACCATGGCGTCCAGCATATTGCAAGTTTTAATCAGAATCTCAGTGTAAGTTAATGTAAATAAAAGGACATTTATTAGTGCGTGTATGTGAAAAGGGCAGGGGTATCTGTTGGGCGTGGATGGCTCCGTGGCCCAACAGTGTACACAAGTGGTCTTTCTCCCTCCACTCCAGGGCGTTGCTTTCCTGCCTGGTGACCCTCGGGCCTCCCCCTCAAGGAGGCAAGAAGGCCGCTAACTCCCCAGGACCTCTGCGTTATCTTCCCAGCTACCTTAGTGGAAAAAGAGAGCCCCTTTTACCATCTCTTCCATCACACCCCAAGTTGGGTCTTAAGGGCCTTGATCGGGTGCCTTATCTATCCTGAACCGGTCTCCGCAGTCTGGGGCTATGACGCTCTGGTTGGCCAGGCCCGTTTAGGTGCCTTCGTGGAGCCGGGCTGGAGTCAGCGCTGCAGAACGCAGTGATGGGTAGTCTGGGGTGGTGGGGTTCCCTGGGGAACATCAAGGTGCTCGTCCCAGAAGAAAGGTGAATGCATGCTGGGCAGGCAGAGACCCGCCAAGGGAAGATACAGTAAAGCTGGAAGAGGTTCTGAAAAGAGTTTTTGACACAATGGTGAGGGAAGATGGAAAACCAAAGAAAACCAAACCTGGCCATTGCTTGGGGTATGCAGAGGCTGAATGACGGAGCTGACATGGCAGGAGGGCTCTTGTCTCAAATAGGAGTTGAGCGAGATGTTTTTTAGATAGTGTTTTCAATCTGGAGCATCCTTCCGCCCCCCACCCCCCACCCCGGGGCTACAGAACCAAGGTATATGGTTGTTTGGATCCATAGATCTTAATCATTTCTAGAGCCAATTATTCTGAAGGGTCTGAGCGTTAATGCGGAGTGCGTGTGGTGCATTGGAATGAATGTATCTTGAGTGCCTGTTTAGCAGACACCAGTGATTAAATCATCAATAAAATATGGTTTCTGCTTTCTTTCTGAGGTATGGGTAATTTTACAACAGCAATTTTTCAAAACACTCATGTTCTTTGATGAAAAGGAAATATTCTTTTTCCTCTAGGACTAAGTTATTCAAGCTGTGCTCCCTGGAATACCAGGGGGTGACTAGATGTTCCACAAGAAAAAAAAAAAAAAAACACAACAACCTGTGTCTTGATAAGTTTGAGAAATGTTGCATCTCCTTTGTCCTAGGGGAGGGGGATAGGCATTTGCAGTGCTCGTTATTGTATTAAGGGCTCAGAGAAGTTTGGCAGTAAGAAAACCTTCAGGTTTTGTTCAGCCGGCTGCTCTAGCTAGCTTCTGGGACCATAGGATACTTTTCTCATGGCACGAGAGTAGTGTTGAATATGGGTCATAAAACAGTGCCTAAGGAATCAGCCGTATTTTCTTTGATTTGCACACCCAAAGCCATCTGGAAAGGCTTTCATCGCTCAGTCTCACCTCAGATGTTGGAAGGGACCTCCCTCCACTATAAATCTCTGAGTGGTGTTTTCCTGCCTCTAAGCCAAGCATCTCCATCTTGCCATAACCAGATTCCCAAGAGATGCGTAGTGCAAATAACTCTGGCTTCTCATTGCTTTTGTCCCTTCGGGATTCCTCGTCAGTAAATAGCCACAACCATACCGGTGTTTTGGCTTTGAGAAGACTGACTGAGATCAGCTCTGCCAATATCACCTTCTGCTGGTGGTACCCAAGATGATTTGGGGAGGTACATGGATGCATCGTCAATCACATAAGGAAAAGGTATTCCCTTTCAATTCTCTTTCCATCGTTTTGACCGTAATAAGGAGAAAGTCTCAGTTTGGAGGTAATATGCCTTTTTTTTTTTTTCCAAACAAAGAGAGCAGGCTACTATGTCTAACTAAAATGTAATATTATTTTGTTTTCATTGGGTATGTTTTTTGAATAATTTCCACTTATGACTCTGGACACTTTCTACTTATTATAGGTGATCTTGACCTTTCCTTTATAGATATAATCCCCTTTTTAACATAAATATAGGGGGAAATGAGTCAACTTAGAGCAAGATTTCTCAACCTTGGCACTAATGATATCTTGACAAGATAATTCTTTTGTTTGCTGTGGGCGGCTGTCCTGTGCATTGTAGGATATTTAGCAGCATACCTGGCCTCCGTCCAGTAGAAGCCAGTTGCGCTGCCTCCCTCCAGGTTGTGACAATCAAAAACTGTCTCCAGGGCTTCCCTGGTGGCACAGTGGTTAAGAATCCACCAGGGAAGCCCAATGCAGGAGACACAGGTTCGAGCTCTGGTCTGGGAAGATCCCACATGCCGCGGAGCAACTCAGCCCATGTGCCACAACTACTGAGGCCCACGCGCCTGGAGCCCATGCTCTGCAACAAGAGAAGCCACGACAATGAGAAGCCCGTGCACCTCAACAAAGAGTAGCCCCCACGCAATGCAACTAGAGAAAGCCCACGTGCAGCAGCGAAGACCCAATGCAGCCAAAAATAAATAAAATAAATTAAAAAAAAAAAAGTCTCCAGACATTGTCATATGTTCCCTGGGGGATGTGATTGTCCCCAGGCAGTGAGAACCACCAATTTAGAGCCCCAAGAAGTAAATATGAATAGCAGTGGTACACAACCATAGCAAAAGTTGCAAAGGTGCTAGGTATGACTGGCTCAGTTTAGTGAGCTGAAGTGCCACTAACTGGCCTGAAAACAGGACACCTTTGCCCTACCCCATCCTCGTCTCCACTTCAGAGCCTTTCCAGCTGTGGTTCTACAGACGTGCATCTACGCAAATCCCAGTTCTTTGTGGACATTTTGTAGAAGAACAAGCTTTGACCATGTTGCCAGTGGACTTGCCTGCTCCTTGGAAGGGAGCATTACACAGTCCAGCCGCACAGCAAATGCCGCGTCACCAGAAATCAGAAAAGGAAAGAATGCTGAGTCATAATTTCCTTCACACAGGAATTAACGTGTATAATACTTTTGAGATTTTGAACTGTGACGCAGCGCGGAGCTGCTGAAGCAGCAAGGTTTAAAGATCCGTTCAGCATTAGCATCGGTGAGGATTGCCGGCTGCTTTCATTAATCGGCTTCAGGTTCTCTGTGTTTCATTTAGAAGCAGCTGCGATCACTAATGGAATGACCCCGGCGTCATTTTCTGTTCTGAGGCAGGAGGCAAGATGGCTTCTCTTACGATGTTGTGTTGGCCACTTGTGCCGACACCAGATGCCGATAAAATGTGGTCCGTGGCCTTCAACAAAGCTCCTCTTTCTGTAAAAGAAAATTTTGTTTTCATTTGTAATAAAGAGACAGGCCCCAGGCTTCGAAAGCGTAGGGCTTCGTGTTGCTTGACTGACTGCAGCAAAGGCATGGGACGGGGGAGAAGTCCGTTTTCTTGTTTCCTCCCACTGCCCTTCTTCCCCACTAAAGCGCTCCACAACCTGGCCGGAGACACGGGCAGGGTCCCAAGGCTCCCTTCTGCTTGGGGCTCACTTGTCCCCAGCTCTTGTCTCTCTGTGGTCCGCCCACTGCAGTCCTCTCTATGCTTCCTTGTTGTGAGCATGTAGGAAAGAATAACCTAAGACCTCCCCCTTAGCCCCCTTCCCATTTCCCCCTCTGCCATCAGGATGCACTTTGGATCAGAACAGATGCTTGCCGTAACAATAATAATATTAACGTAAGAGTAGTACGCTAGTTATTTATCGTTCCCAGCACAGCGGCTCCAGAGTGCTCCCATTCAAATGCTACGTTAGACCCTCTTATTCCCCTGCTAAAATCCTTCCAAAGGCCGACATCCTCCAGGGGTCCCGGGCAACCTCACCCCCGAACCACCAGACCTCTGCCCCAGCCTCCCCTCTGCTCCCGGTACCTCTGCAGAAACAGCTGTGTCCTGTCCTTGCCACTCCTCAGACACCACTTGGAGGTGTTTTCCCTTAGGTTTCTTCTCTTTCTGTACCAGTGTCTCTGAGGCTCCCTCTCTTTCCTCCTTAGGGGCTTTCCTTAAAAGTTGTGTCCTCAGTGGGGCCTTCCCTGCCAAAAACACCCACTCTGCTCCGGGCCCAGGCTCGCCACGGCTGCTTCTGCTGCTCGATTTTTCTCCGCCATCCTCTCCTACCCTTTACAGCCCACTTTTTGCACGAGGTTGCGCACCTGCCATCCCCAGAATCCAGCCCCACGAGGGCTGGGTCTTGTCTCTCTGATCACTGAGGCATCCCTAGCGCCTGACTCTTATAGCGTGCTCAATACATTTGGGCAAATTAATGACAGAACATGATTAGTTCAAACAGTAATAACAGAAGATTGTTTGGGGGGTTACAGAGTGCATCTCTGTGCACTTTCTTGTTGGTCCTCACCACAGCCCCCGGAGGGAGGCTAGGAAGACATTATCATCCCCACTTTACAGATGGGAAAAGTGAGGCCCAAAGATGTCCAGGGGTTTGTCCCAGTTCACACAGCTGGGAATGGTGGAGCTTGGACTCACTTTTTCTGCCTCCTGCAGTGTTGACCTTTGCTGTCTGGCGTCTATGATTGTGATCGCCTTTTAGAATTCTAGTAGCAAGTGAAACTAGCAGACCTGGGTCATGGGACCTGGTAAATGAGTATCATGGTGAAATCCCTCCTGTCCGCTGGCCCCTTCCAGATGGGCTGCCTTCCCCAGGCCTTCAGTATAATTAGCCTGGAGGCCTTTGGCCCTGATGCAGTAACCGGTAAGAAGCTATCCATTACCGCCGTTCATTAAGACAGGCGACACAAGATGAAATATTTTAGGTGAATCATCTGGCCTAATTTAGAAAGGCTCGGTAGGGCCAGCGCCTTTCATTTATCAGGGTGAGGTATCTGTTATCAGAGAGATCCACACACGGACTTATTTATTATCCAGAATCTGTTTTTAATTTTGGAGATTGTTTACCTAAACTGCTGTGTGTCAGATTCCAGGATGGATTTCTGCTTAGTGTTTAATTTTAGATACTTGCCGTGGTGGACAGTAAAAAATGGGTCTCCAGAATTTGTGGTTTCATTATGAATCTTACCTCCTGGCAGTCCCTACCAGTAGTTTGTCTTTGAAATCTCCTTGGTACTTGTTAACCCTGCTCTGCTGTGAAAGAGATATAGTTTATTTATTGGACTTTGCCCGTTTATGAAAAAGTACAGAAATTATTAATGGTTTAGCATCTATTAATGCATTACTTGGGTGGAATTCAAATTCTAATATTTATGGTAAACCCCTTTGTAATGAAACGGGCAGAGAATCAGCTCTCCTGCTCCTTAAATTTGGAAGGCTCTAGATGCCGTTGCAATGACTCCCTGTGAAATATGAGCCCTGTTGGCTTTATACTTACACCCATAAATAAGAAATAAGTATTTTGGGTTGGAGGAGAAATAATTAAGAATACTTGTGTAGATAATAAAGAAGAAATGGTCCCGTTTGGTGAACTGTGTGCTTGGGAAATGCCAGAGGCCGCCAGGACCTGGATGAGAGATCTGGGAAAGACTAGTGCTGGGAGATTGTGGGTATGGAGGGCTTCTGGAGACAGAGGGATGGGGAGCCCTGTGGAGGGCACCTTGGAGCCACGGTAACATGTTAGAGGCTGCGTACATAGGGCTTAGAGCTGGGAATCACAAGACCTTGTTTGGATGCCAGCTCTCCTGTGCTGTGGTTGAACTTCTCCCGACCTCAGTCTCCTCATCTGTAAAATGGAACTAATATCTTACAAAATTAGCTTGAGGATAAACGGTATAGACTTAGAATTACCAAAAGTAATAAATATATCTGTGTACATGAGGCCTAAAGAGATGACCTGATTAGGGCAAAAGTAGCAGAGCAGGATAGAAAAGATATACAGATGTATATTACATATTCACACATATATATGTACATCTTAGGGGGTGTGTGTGTGTGTGTGTGTGTGTGTGTGTGTGATTGCTGGTTGTTGAGTAGGAGATAGAGAATTTAGGAGTATGTGTGTAAGTGTGAATAATGAGCTCAACATGGAATTTTTAAAAAAATTAGGGTCTCAGAGCACAGTCAATGAATGGGTACCTCTTAACGCACCAGGGCTCTTCCGCCCAGGGAGTTTGGTACTGGGTTCCTTGAGGTTTTCTTAGACCACCCAAAATTTCTCCCTGACCTGCTCCTGGTATGAGCTCCTCGTTTCATTAAATCTCCACATCTCTATGCGTCTAGTAAAGGGTTATAAAATCATAACATGTAATCATAAGAAGGAATCTCAGGGAACATGTAGTTTAGGAATGGCAGATAAGTTTCATTGCATATGAAAACTCTATAGTGGTGACTTCCAGAAGAACTATATTGAGATAAATTCTGAGTCCCAGCCATGCTCAGCAGGAAAGAGTTCTAAGATTCACTAGTGATGCTTACCAGGCTTGTTGGTCTAGGAAGTGGTAATGTGGTTCATAGTCTCTTGTTCTTCGTTTTTGTTTTTTAAATAAGGAAACCAAAGCCTAGTGTGATCAAGTCCACTGGTCAGGCTCACACAGGGAGTTAGATGTGAGCCAGGACTAACGTTAGGCCTCTGGCTTCCAATTTACTCAGGTCCCGCCACACTTCCCTTCTTACCACGTGCAGCCTCCGTGTTTCTGCAGACCACCCAGGAGCACTACAGTCAGTTGTCCCCGACTTGTCAAAAGTACAGATTCAAGAGGATAAAGTGTTTGATATCCTTCTTGCGGTGTGTGGTGGCCTGCATGCACAGCTAAGGCCAGGACGCTCTTTGGATTGGGTGAGATGATGATGACGATGACGACGATAACTCATTTATTTAGCGTTTCCATATCCCAGGCCCTGGGCCGTGCATTCGATGTATATTATCTCATTAAATTACAACAATCTTATCCCTGCAGGACAGTCTTTCCACTATGCACATGAGGAAAGTGGGGTCCAGATCAGTTGAGGAACACTCTAGAGTCACCAGCGAGCAGGTATGCAAGTCTCTCAGACTCCAAAGCATGTGTTTGTGATCACTGAACATATATGAACACATCTCCTATGGGCTTGTGAATGGTGCTATCCAGAGGGTAGCATAGATGCATCCTCTGCATGTCACAAATAAGGACTCTCATTTGAAGGAGCAAAGGAGTCTTTGGGTGGTTGGTCCTCCCGCAGGCAACATTTAGGTAGTAGGGAGGAATGTTCTTTCATCCCATACAGAACTTCCCTGGATCGATTTCATCTGTGTTCTGTGTAGAGCTTCCGTGTATATTGCCATGACTCAAGCAAGCAGTGGATGTTATTGAGTAGATCATGTCCCCAGTTCTTCACTTTTGTATATTGTAGGCAAGAATTAATCCCAGGGGAATTCCCTGGCGGTCCAGTGGTTAGGACTCTGCTCTTTCACTGCCAGGGGCCCAGGTTCGATCCCTGGTGGGGGAAGTAAGATCCTGCAAGCCGCCTGGCACGGCCAAAAGAAGAAAAAAGAATTAATCCCATAATGATTCATAAAAGTGAAATTGCTGGTTGAGTGTACCTGCCAGGTTAATTGGCTAAAGGGTATAGATGTTTCCTGACTTCAGAAGGAAATGATCCCTGATACTGGACAAAGGAACCATCTTCTGTCTAGAAGATTTGGACTCTGTCTTCCCTAAGTGTTTAGGGAGGTTGAGTAATCAGTGTCATACCTGGAGGTATAAGGACCTCCCCGTGGAGACCCGGGGTTAGGTGGGTCGAGAGTGTTGAGCGTCTCTGCTGTGTGGCGAAGGCAGAGGCCCCAGTCATTGTTTTCCTCATCTTACCTGAGTAGCTGTAGCCAAATAGCACAGGTTTGGGAGTCAGCTTCAAGTTCATTCATCCACCAGTCTTGTCCTCTGGCTGCATACCAGCTTTTAAGCATGCAGGTTACAGGGTATTATCTTAACGTTTAGGTTAACCGTCGAATAAAAATAAAAATTAATAAGGTAGAAAAAAAAAAAAAGAGTGTGTCTTTACTTACAGTTCTTATTGGAGCTGTAGAAGGGCTCCATCTCAGCCCAAGTGATTCCAATCTAGGCAATGGGCTTGCTCTTCTGTGCGGTGCAGTATGTGGGGTGCTGGCCTCTACCTGCCGTGGGTGTGGGATCGGCCTGAGGTCACATAGCAGGGAGCACGAGAAACTCTGCTGTCCAAAGCTGCTTTGCTCTCCTGGAAAAGGTGTCTAGGGGGATTCTACTTCTCCCCCAGAGGGCCGTGGGGATTGGGTGTAAACTGTTAGCTGTGACGAAGACGATGAAGATGATGAGGGGGAGCTGGAGGAGAAAGCTGTGCTAACATTTGAGTAGAATCATTATCTCCAGACAGGCACTGCTCTAAGTCATTAGCCCATGTAATCCTTCAGCATCCCTTTGAGGATGCTATTATTGCTGTCCCCATTCTGCAGTTCAGGAAACAGTGGTTAACTGATTTGCTCAAGGTCTTGCTATTGGTACGTGGTGATGAAGTTGGCCTCAGGGTTGAGTCTGTGCTTGGTGTCTGGAAGTGCTTGTTAGGCGAGGTACACTCTCCTTGCCCCATCAGACGTCACCTTCTTTCTCTTCTCCTCATTGGGATTGTTCTCCTTTTGATCAAGAATAAATATACAGAAGGGAGGGAAGATCCATCTTGAGCATCTCAGCAGGTCCCTTTTATCAGGTCTTTCCTCTGACTTTACCTACCTGCCTCTCCCCAGGCCCCTCCCTCTCTCTTACCTGGACCGCATATACCCACCTGTATTTTCCCCCAGCAAAACCAGTTCTCAAAACCTCCATTCACCCTAAGTTATAGGTGATTCACAGAAGCCGAATGTGTTACTTATCCCAGTAATATTTGTATTTCCATTGTAGTCAGAGCATTGAAGGTGGAATTTCAGATCTATCCAGCCAGGTTCTGCTTTCCATTCTGACTTACCTTTTTACCTCTAGGCCAACCTGAGATCCAAAGCTAGGAATTCCCTTAAAAATGGCTGCCTCTCATTCTGTTCATTCTAGTCTACAAGCCCATCATATGGAATACATATGAAAGGTAAACTAACTTGCAAGAACCGAAGCAGAATTTTAACCTCATCTCCACCCCGGGTTTGCATGGTGCCATGGTCTCCAGTAGCATCCTCCGGATGCGATTTCCGTATTGTTCATCCAGATGCTCGATGAGACTGAAATTAGTGGGCTTCACTGGGCCCAGCCCAGGCTGCAGTCAGGCAGCTGATGCAGGGAGCGTTCCTCTGATGCTGGGACCAGGAGGAGAGAGGCTGGGTGCTCCATGTTGCCTGGGGCCACCGACCCCGTGAGCTAAGACAGGAAGAAGGTGATGCTCACCTCCGGCAAGTCCAAGTTGTTGATGTCCTGCCCCTCCTGCTCGGGGCTGTTCTACCTGTAAGGCCATCTTCTGAAGGCCGTGTTTTTTTTTGTTTTTTTTTTTAAGATTTATTTATTGATTGATTGATTACTATGTTGGGTCTTCGTTTCTGTGCTAGGGCTTCTTGTATTTGCGGCAAGCGGGGGCCACTCTTCATCGCGGTGCGCGGGCCTCTCACTATTGTGGCCTCTTTTGTTGCGGAGCACAGGCTCCAGACGCGCAGGCTCAGCAGTTGTGGCTCACGAGCCTAGTCGCTCCGCGGCATGTGGGATCCTCCCAGGCCAGGGCGCGAACCCGTGTCCCCTGCATTAGCAGGCAGATTCTCAACCACTGCGCCACCAGGGAAGCCCCCGGCCGTGTTTTTTATATAACATTCTGTCCCTTTAGAAATTATCATGATGCATGTCAAGAGCGTTCACACTGAAAAAAAAAAAAATATGTCACTTTAGCTTCCAAGTTTCTGATTGTCTAAATAACGCAGCAACTCAACATACAGCTGTCTGGCATTTTGACAGTACAATAACCCATAATTCTTCCTGCCACTCAACACTTCAAGGTTAGCATTTTATAGTTTGCTCTCAAGGAGTATTCATTTAAAATTTCAAGAGCAAAGAGTTGAATGTGGCTGCCTTGTACCTCTCTTTTGATCTTTCCTTTATTTAATTGGGGGCTCTTCCAGTTTATTACATGTATTTTATGGGATGCTCATGCGTGTGTATAAAGTTTTTTGTAAGAGGTAGAATGTTGTTCAACTTACTGTGTCTCATTCTCCATATAGTTGGGGATAAGGGGGGGAAAGAGCTGCCGAGCTTCAGAGGGCAGCTACGCTGTCTGCAGTTTCCAAGCATTTGCTATGGAGTGAAGCACGAAGGGATTGGGGAGGGTATGGGCCAGTTTAAGACTCTTTCTTGCCTCCTTTCAGAAGGCAGGTGAAATCCTCACAGCGGCCTTCTGAGGAAAGTGGAAGTTTCCAGTTCTCAACTTTCTCACTAGCAAAACCTGCTTGCTTGGTCCTATCTTGATTCTTGAGTCATGAGATGGATTCTTGGATACTCAGCCAACACTTTTGACTTAGCTGCTGGTTGCGAATCTTCCTTCCTGGCTTGGTTGTCGTTGGTCATCCTTAGGCAGTTTGACATCCCTAGGTGGGAGACTGGGTTATGAATCTGGCTTTCATAAATTTCCCCCATAACCTTGGCCAAGTCAATAATTTGCCTCTTTGAATTTCTTATTTCTAAAACATGATTAGTTGTCCTAGCCATACCTGCTTTTACAGGCTTGTAACTAGGTCAAGATGAAGCAATAGAAGTTCATGTGCTTTGCATTACTGAGTTGCGCTAACTGAATATTAGAGATCATTGTGGGTTTTTTTTTTTTTTTTTTGAATCCATTCCCAATTTACCTCCCTGATCTACATCCCTGCCTACGGTAATCAAGTGGCTTATTGTGACGCGTGGGTCTTTTTCTGAGACAAGGAAAGTCAATGTAAGTGCCTTGTGCCGTGAACAGGATTTATTTATTGGCCCTCCTTGGACTGTGTCCGAGGGTGAACTTTTGGATCTTGGGCACCCTTAGGACATTTCAGGGTCTAAAATTTCTAAGATAAAATAATTTTTAGATTGACGACTGACGCAGTAAATGTGCTTTGCCTGTGAAAACCCTAACTCTCCATGTTTGCCAAGGTACTCTTAAGCCCATGAGGTTAAGCACCATTTAAAAGCCTGAATGTGTGTGTAAAAAGAATTACTGTGTTGATATGCAGTCTGTTAACACTTTCAGAGCCGTTAGAGTGATAAACATTTTACCATCTTTGGCCCTAAAATCTCCGTAACACAGTTTGCCTGCTGAGAACTGTTGGAATTGATGCTCCTGGCAGGGGGATTAACTCTTCTTCAGCAGCCTGGGACTGACTTTGACAAATCTGGGGAGGACTGGTGGCTGGAAATTAAGGAAAGTTTGAATCCCAGCTCATGGGGTGTTTCTAATGTGTGGACTTTCTCCGGTTGGTTGGTTGGTTGGTTTTGGTGGGGAGGGGTCCGGGTTGACAGTCCCCAGGCTGTTAGAGGTTTCATGAACTCTCTTCTTCAGAGTTGGCGATCTTATCCGCTCTGCATCTGCTACTTCTAAAAAGGGAGTTTGAAGTCTTGTGCAGGCTGCTTGGGATAAGATGGTGGAGTATCACAGTTCCAGGCTTAAAATAGCCTGGGCCCTGGAAGAGGACAGCTTGGCAGCATTAGCCACAATGTTTAGATACCAACAATAATGCAGTCACTTGAATTACATATCATTCTATACATTTCAGAGGGCCTTTCCATCTGTTACCACACTGATCTCAGAATAGTAGTGTGAAATAGAACTGATCAGGGTTTCTAAAATTATGCTAAGAATTTTTTTGTGATTATAAAAATAGTACATATTCATTATAGAAATTTTGGAAAATCTTGAAAATGATAAGGAAATTAAGATTGCCTGTAATTCTCCACTTTCCAGAAATAACCACTTAAACCATTCTGGTATATATCCACCCCTACATATACTTCATTTTGTATGTGTTTGTACATGAATCTGTACCATATACATATATAAGTTTATTTGGGATCACTCTATAATGATACTATTTTGTTACTTTTACTTATAAACATTTATCCATGTTGTAAACAGTCCCTGAAAACCTAACATTTAAAGTCTGAATAGTATCTGTTATAAAGGATGCATCCTGATGTTGTTGAGTAAATAGATGATTTTCCATTGTTCCCTGTTGTACTCAGCACCATGAAGTATGTACCAGGACATACATCTTTCTTCATTTTAAACACACCTCTGATTATGTCCTTAAGATAAACTGTTAGAAATGTTCTAGCCATACCATTTCTATCTACCTTCCAAGGATTATTACATAAAATGTCAGACTTAAGGCAGATATTTTATCATCATTTTCTAGATGGGAAAACTGAAGAACAGAGACTTGCACTGACTTGCCTAAGGATGCACAGCGAGTTAGTGGACGAACCAGCTGCCCCATGGTAGCATCTGCCTTACCCCTTACCATCTGGAGGTGAGAACACCTCCCCCTGCAAGGGCGAGCTGTGTAACATGTGGTAGTTGTTGGTTCTCTTTACGACCCTGACCCTTCGTTAAGTGTGGTTTGCTGGCCCGATGACCCACCCCCACCCAGCAGCCTTTGAGATGGAAATTAAATAGATCTTCATTGCACTTCCTGTCATGGCTTCTTAGCACTTCCTGGGCTCTCCCTCTCCGAAGCTCTCTCTCCAGCCCAGCCCTGTCTCAAGAGTGGTGGCCAGGCTGCCTGCCTGCCTGCTTGCTTGCCTCCCTTTGGATCTCAAGCATTTTGGGGGGAATGCCTGTCAAGTTCCAGGCCCTGTGTTGGGTACAGGGGATACCAAGTTGTGTTAAGTTCAGCCCTGCCCCTCAAAACTCATCTGGGATTAAAGCTGAAATACAAACAGATAACTGTGATGAAGTAGGATGAAGACATGGTCCCAGGACTGTGGAAGAAATAAAAATGTCCTACTTGGTGACTTTCATAGTGATACTCCCAGCGCGTGACAGACATCTACTCCGTAGCCACAGTGGGTCCTTTTGGTCTCTTATTCCAGAACATTTGTTTTGTTCAGATCTGTCCCCCCAAAGTCTCCCCACTTTCCCTTCCTTTTGTCTCTTGTCTGCTTCAACTTGTTTCCCATTGTTCATGTACACAGCAGGCAGTTTATAAGTAGCTGATGGAGTGGTCTGACCATGTGGCCCCTGCATATCTGCAGTCCTGGTCCCATTACTGCCACTCATAAATTCCCAAGGAGTTGCACCAGCCCTTAAGTCTCATTTTCCTAAAATAGATAATAATAGCTATTAAAAATAATAGCTAACATTTATTGAGCACTTATTATGGGCCATACACCGTTGTAAGGGCTCTACACATATTAACTCACTTAAGCTCACATCTTTGTAAGGTGAAGGGTTACTGTTTTCCCCGTTCTCAGAGGAGGATCCAGGGTCCAAGGCTACACAGCTAGCTGGTTGGACCAGAAGGTAGGCTGGCTGTAGAGCTTGCTCTCTTGACCTTGCACGCCACTATTTCAGGACCCTTTCCTCTTGCATTCATCCCCTTGCCTTGCATTGCACCTGGCATGGAAGTCTAATGCGTTCAGTTTGGGAGAGCAGAAACTCTCTCGAGGTGGTAACTTATTCCTCTCCCATCACCCAGGCACATGGATGTCAGGACCTTGGCCATTCTCCCATAAGGTTACAGAATATCCCAGAACCAGGGAAGTATGTCACTGAGAGAGACCCAAGAGGAAAATCTCCTTTTTCAACCATCCATTCACTTCTACACTCAGCAACTTTTTGAGCTATCTGAAGGTCATGGTACTCTACGATGGACCAAAACAAATGTGGCATCTGCTCTTGGGAAACTCACTATCCAGAAAGTGGGGAAATAGTTTACATAGCTCGTGGGACTGCTGGGCTGCTGGGAGGGAAAGCCCTAAGGGTAAAAATGTTCCCAGGTTGAAATGCCTAGCTTTCTTCAGACTTGTAGGGACCCGTTGGTTCTGGCGAAAAGACTATCTTTTCTCCAGGGAACTGTTCATGTTCCTGGGTCTCGCAAGTCCAGAATGACTAGTAGAGAGCTTTTGTTGTCCAAAAGGCCTACTTGGGGCCTGGATTTTATTGTTGTCATAGTACCTGGATTATAAAAAATAAGCTTCATCATAATGGAGGGAGAAGAGGAAGCAAAATAATGCCAGATTTTAGATCAGTTGTGGATATTTTGTTCTCCTTATTGAGATTTATAGTATGCCCAAGTGCCTGGCACTTGGATTGATTTGAATGAGAAAATATATATGCATATATATGCATGCTTGAACAATGTCAGGCTTGTAGTGTGTCTCTAGTTCCTCTGTAAGTCCCCAATCCAGGGGTTTCTTCTGTAGCTCCATTCCAGCAAGAACGGGCGCTGCTTCAGTATTCATTTCAGTGGCACTGACAATACTTGACAATATAATTGACCTGAAAAGTTCTGGATTTCCTGTTAATGCACTTTAGAAATGTACATCAACTACCAAAAAAAAAATCATTTCTATCTACATTTCACTTGATTTCCATTTTCAAGAGAGAGGCTTCATCATTATTATTCTATTTGAATAGCACTGATATCTTGAAGGATGGAAGGAGATTTCTATTGTATGCGGGAGTACTTTATTTCGATATTTTCTTTGTCTGATTATACATGATAAACACACATTAGTGACATTTCGTGTATGTTTGGAAGATAAATGGGGATATCTCTTTAAACCATTCCTGACACTTGCTAACCTGTGAGCTTAATGGCATTTTCTCTTTGATTCAATAATTTGTCTGTCAAAAAAAAGCTGGGCTGACATTCTCCTTGTTGTGGGATTGAAATGGAAAGAAATCTCTTCTCTTGAAGGAAATTTTTTTTTAAATGGAGGGGAACATTTTAGGATAAAAATGTTTCTGAAATTATTTGGGGTTTTGGTGGTGGAGGTGGCAGGGAGTGGGGATGGAGAGGGTGGCGCTAATGAATGCCAGAGTCCTGACATTATATGTGTGGCAAGTGATAAAAGGGAGATGATTACCTCAGTCTGAAAATCCTCTTGAAATAATTGGGGAACATGTAAAATCTTGGCAAATGAAGGTGGCTTCTATCGCTGTGTCTTGTGGGAGGTTGTCAGCCTTGCTCCCGTGGAGGTGGTTGGGTTGGGGTGTGTATCCACGTGCGAGGGGATGGCTCTGACTCAGTTCACCTGCCTTGGTTCCCTCAGCCTCGTTCTGGATGGGGAGGGGGTGAGGCAGAGGGCTTGCTGTGCATCGTCCTGGAGAGGTTCTAAATCCAGGTGGTCGTTTTTCCTTTTTGGGAGATTTTGGAGAAGGCTTTTCAGGGGCTGTGGTGAAAAAGGAATCCTAGAGGTGAACCTGGAGTAGGGAGGCAAGTGGTGGGCTGGGAGGTGGGAGCTTAGCGTTCTTGGGGGAGCCCTTTGCATTTGTGATAAAGGTGAGCATACTGGGCATGAGGTGCTCTTTCAGAGCTGTATCATGTGACCCCCCCCCCCACAGTGTACTGCTGACCCTGTCACCTCAGACCCCTCCTCAGACCCCCTGCATCAGAGGGCTCCTGGGAAGTCTGATTAGGAGAAGTCGATGAGAGTAGGCAGGTGGTCGGGACTTGGGAGCAGGATGGGGGAAGATGTTGGGGGGTCAAAGTCTGCTCATCTCTCTGCCCCCTTCTCCATTCCAAGGGGTCTTCAGGTGTGCCATTGGAAAACACTGACTCATTAAGATCCCTCATATTGATTCATTCAACTATTTTTATCAAATGCCTCTTGTGTGCCAAGCATGGCTCTAGACACTGGGGGTGCATCCCAAGTTCCACAGGTTGTCAGTAGCAAAGCTGGGAGTAGGACCCAAGTCTCTTAACTCCTGATCTGGTGCTTTGTAGCACTGCCTCCCTGGAGACTCTGCCTACTACAGGAGCCCAAGGGTCTGAAATTCTTTCCCATTATTTGGTTGTTCCTCCCATGGCTTCCGGTCCCCCTGCAGGGCCATGGCTTCTCCGGTTTTTGATCCTGGCTGAGTCATGCTGGGTTGCCCTAGCAAAACACAACAAACATAAACAAAAATGAAGATGTTAACCATCATGTGTGTTTTCCCAGCATGGACTTTCTACCAGCAAGTAGGGCCATCTAAAGACCTTTGAACATCCTGAGAACTTTTATTTTCTATTTTCTAAATTTATTTTATTGAAGTATAGTTGATTTACAGTGTTCTGTTAGTTTCTGGTATACAGCAAAGTGATTCAGTTATACATATATAATAGTTTGCATTTGTTAATCCCAAACTCCCAATCCATCCCTCCCCCACCTTCCCTCCCTCTTGGCAACCACAAGTCTGTTCTCTATGTCTGTGAGTCTGTTTCTGTTTTGTAGATATGTTCCTTTGTGTCATATTTTAGATTCCATATATACGTGATCTCATATGGTGTTTGTCTTTCTCTTTCTGACTTACTTCACTTAGTATGATAATCTCTAGGTCCGTCCATGTTGCAAATGGCATTATTTCATTCTTTTTTTATGGATGAGTAGTATTCCATTGTTTATATGTATCGTATCTTCTTTATCCATTCATCTGTTGATGGACATTTAAGTTGTTTCCATCTTGACTATTGTAAATAGTGCTGCTGTGAACACTGGGGTGCATATCTTTTCTCGAATTATAGTTTTGTCCAGATAATGTGCCCAGGAATGGGATTGCAGGATTATATGGTAACTCTATTTTTAGTTTTTTAAGTAACCTCCATACTGTTCTCCATAGTGGCTGCACCAAATTACATTCCCACCAACAGTGTAGAAGGGTTTCCTCTTCTCCACACCCTCTCCAGTATTTGTTATTTGTAGATTTTTTTTTTTACTGAGCACCTTTATTTTAGATATCTTACTACACAATACATCAAACATATTAAAACGACCCCCCCGCCATTTCACATTATATATGATTTATAAAATTTCAATGTGAAAATTTTGGAAGTATTCTAAAACTAATTTTAACAGTTTTGAGGCTTGGGGGTAAATTCATTTTCCTATGATTTAAACTTTGTTATATTTATATGTAACTGTAGAGCTGGACTTGATTTGCATTTGACTGACCAGTGAATGTATTTTCTTTTGAAACTTATTTAAACATTAATCTTAGTTTTATAAATTTTATTTCACATCTTGGTGCCATTTTTTCAGCTCTCGAACATTCTGTTGGCCATTAAAAAATTTAAAAGAGGGCCCTTGACACTGTGCCTATGGCTCTTCATCGATTAAAGGCACTGAGAATAGATCTCCTGGCACCCACCCACCTAAAACCAAATCCTGGACCTCAGCAGTTGCTTTCCCTCAGGGGACTCCAGATGGGCTAGGCTTCTTTTCAAGCCTCTTCTCAATGTGCCCTCCTTGCCCTGCCCACCAGGGACTGGCCCAGGTGTTATATAGAAGTGACCCTGCAGACTCAAGGAGAACTCTTGTTCCCACCTGCTATGGTGTCTGAGTCAGCTTGGGCTGCCATAACAGCATACCACAGATTGGGTGGCTTAAACAACAGACACTTATTGTCTCAAAGTTCTGGAGGCTGGAAGTCCCAGATCAAGGTGCTGGCTGATTTGGTTCCTGATGAGGGCTCTCTTCTTGACTTGCAGACAGCCACCTTCTTGCTGTGTCCTCATGGTGGAGAAAGTGAGCAAGAGCTCTGGTCTCTTCTTCTTCTTCTAAGAGCAATAATCCCATCATGAGGGGTCTACCCTCATGACCTAATCTAAGCCGAATTACTTCCTGAAGGCCTCATCTCCCAAGACCATCACAAGGGAGTTAGGACTTCAACATAGGAATTTTGACAGGAAAACGTTCAGTCCGTAATATACAGTGTGGTAGGGAAGCATGGGCCTCCAAATCTATGGCTGTGGGCTTCATATCCCAGTCCTACCACTTTTTAGCAATGTGACTTAGGATAAGTTGGTTATACTCTCTGAGCCTCAGTTTCTCCTTCTGTAAATTGGGGATAACAATCATTGGCAGAGTTATTTGTATTAGAAATAATATTTGTAAGGGGCCTAGCACCAAGTAAGTAGCCCTTCTCCTTAGAATTTCCCCGGTGATCTGGAGTATCTTTAATTAAATGAATACAGCAGCTAATGTTTGAAAAACACTCAGCTGTGTGTGTGTGTGTATGTGTGTGACTGATTGAGACAGAGGCCAGGAGCATGGCCGAGGCAGGAGACAGGTAAATTCTCTGGCACTAGGGAAAAACTGGTCTTCTGCAAGAGGAATTTGTTTCTACATTTCTGGAAGGTCTCAGGCTTGCAGGAACTCCTTGGGTTGTACCAGTGCACGGAGGGTAGACTGAGAAGGCTCTTCAGGGATCAGGCCTGGAGAGGACATACAATTCAGGAAAAAAGGACCCTCAACCTGGGAAGAGTAAGCTTGGGTTTTTCACCAGAAGAGGCTCTGCCATTTACCCTCAATTACTTTTGCCATTTCCAGAATAGGGAACAGAAACTGAAATGATTAGTTTTCAAAAATGTGGGAGTTTTGAGCCTGGGCTGGGAGTGGGCGTTGGTATTCATGCGCAAAGGGCACTGGACTTTGCAAATCGCATTGGTGTCTGGGGAAGGAACCAATGACCAGCACTTAGAGAGCAGTCAGAACAGAGAGGGCCACCCCTGGCTGTGAGGATAGATGGGTCATGATAGGAGAGTAGTCAGTTCCCAGGCATCCCACAGTCGGAGGGAATTGGCAGGTGGAAAATCGGAGGAAGCCGATCATCCCCCAAACCCTTCCTCTTGAGTCGTGGCTGCCGGGAGCGGGTTAACCTTCCTGACTGACTCAAGTGAAGCCTGGACCATGGTGGGAAGAAAGTACCTGCCTTCTCTCCCTCCCTCCCTCCGTTCCATCCTTCCTCACTCGAGTACACAGTGAGGATTAGGCACTATCCTAAGCGCTTGTATTACACCTGTGGGCAAAACTGACAGACATTCCATGGACCTTATAAAGTATAATTAAACAGGTAATATGATACAGAATTAAATTATATGGTATGTTGGAAGGTGTTAAGTGCTATGGGAATAAAGAAAGAAAAGAGAGCACATAATAAGTAGTCCTGGGTGGAGGTGGCAGAGGAGGTTGCATTAGTGAGCAGGGTGGTCAGGGGAGGCTGTGTTAGGAAAGTGAGTTGAGGAAGTGAGCTGAAGGAGAAAAGGAATAGCAAAATGAGTTGGCCATTTCTTTGTTTTTAACTTTTTATTTTATATTGGAGCATATCTGATTAACAGTGTGGTGATAGTTTCAGGTGCACAGCAAAGGGACTCAGCCACACAAATATATGTATCCATTCTCCCCCAGACTCCCCTCCCATCCAGGCTGCCTCATAACATTGAGCAGAGCTCCCTGTGCTATACAGTAGGTCCTTGTTGGTTATCCCTTTTAAATATAGCAGTGTGTACATGTCAATCCCAAACTCCCTAACTAGGGAGAAAGAGAAAGAGAAATATTGTATGATATTCAGAATCTAAAAAGAAATGATACAAGTGAACATATTTATGAAACAGAAACGGACTCACAGATTTAGAGAACAGACTTATGGTTACCAGTGGGGGGAGGAGGGAGGGAAGGGATAGTTAGAGTGTGCCGTTTCTGAGCTCACAATGTCTGGTAGGGAGAGAAGAAGCCAGCCAACACTGGAATTCCTGGAATATAATTTCTTCCTAACAAATTGAAGCAACATGGTTACTGGAGATGAGGAGTGGCCATGCCTGTGTGGTTCCTGGTACCACCAGGCAGTGTTTGGTATCAAATGGAGTTTGGGAGGTGGGGTGTAAAGCCAGAGTTATGTGGTCCAGGTGGGTTTGCTGGGTCTTTAATGGTTCAGAACATTTGTTGGATGGTGAATGATGAATGAGTGAATGAATGAAGGACTGAGTAAATTTGTGAACGAGTAGATTAATGAAAACTGAATGAGTAAAGATTGACTAAAACTCATATCTCTGTTAAGAACGAGTTATTTCCAAGTTCATACCGTAAGTTCCTAGTGGAATATCTAGCTTCAGTGATAATTGCTTTAGGGCGCGTTGCTTTAAATAATAAAGCAAAAGGGGCACAGGCATTTGTACCCCAGAGTCAATTTTCAAATAATACAATGAAAAATTATCCAGTTTTCTTTTAAGTAGGGTTGCATAGTTAGGTTTTCACATATACCTGTAGTCAAAGGTTAAAGGGTATTCTTGGAACCAGCAGGGGACTTCCCCTCATATTTAAATTTAGAGCAGACTCTGACTGATAACCTTGTTAATTACTGTACTTCGCTTATGGACAACACCTACTCTTGGTCTTTAATCATGACATAGAGATGGAGGCAGACGATTGGATGTCACTTTGGTGGATCTTCTGGTCTAGTGGTTACCAGACTTTACAGGTTATGAGAAAGTCCTATGACAACTTCCAGACAGACAGACTGTGTCCACACTTTAAGCCTATTGTCAGAAGTTCCAGGTATGGACCTCAGTATCTGTATTTTTAAATCCCTTCACAGGTGATTTTGTTGCACATGGTGTAGGGATTTAGGAACCACTGTACTAAAGTCAACTTTGAGGGCAGAAACTATGGCCTCTTTTTCAAAAAAATATTCATTTTATTGGTGTCTACTTTCATACTAAAAAAGCGGTAAATCTTTATCGCTAGAAGCCAAACAAGATAGATTCATTCCCCTCTAACAAAGTAGCATTCCAGTCCTTTCTTTCTTTCTCTCTTTTCCTTCCTTCCTCCCTCCCTCCCTCCCCGTTCCTCCTTCCCTCCCTCCCCCTCCCTCTCCCCTCCCTCCCACCCTCCCTCCTCCTTCCTTCCTTCCCTCCCTCCCTTCCTCCCTTCCTCCCTTCCTCCCTCTCCCCTCCCTCTCTCTCCCCTCCCTCCTCCTCCCTCCCTCCCTCCCTCTCCCCTCCCTCCTCCCTCCCTCCCTTCCTCCCTCCCTCCTCCTTCATTCCTTCCCTCTCTTCCTCCCTCCCACCTCCTTCCTTCCCTCCCTCCTTCCTCCCTCCCTCCTCCTTCCTTCCCTCCCTCCTTCCTCCCTCCCTCCACCCTGTCCCTCCTTCCCTCCCTCCCCCTCCCTCCCTCCCTCCCTCCTCCTTCCTTCCTTCCTTCCTTCTTTCCTTTCTTTCTCGCCCTCTCTCTCCCTTTATTTCTCAATTTTCCCCCAAACATAGAACTATTCTGTAAATATTACTGTACTGTTTTCTTTCTTTTTATAATGCTTTGTGCACCTCTCTCAATACTTTTTAAAGCTACACGATGTTCCAGAGTATGGAAATCACCCAGGCTCGCCAACTTGCTGAAACCCCTTGCTTTACTCAGTGCTTTCCACGTAGAAAAATGTTAACGAGCCTTTATTGCCTGAATAACTAGGAGGAGACAGCTATCTTGTACCACCCACCCATATCCTTATTCCTAGTCTTAGGGCAGAGTAGTCCTTGCTCAAGCTCTTTCCATTCCCCTAAAGAAACCTGGTAGTATTTAGAGACAGCCTGGGCTGTAGTGAGAACCACTCCACCCCTCTGGTCGATTTGAAATGGAGTTGTTATTTCCCAAAGTGAAGGAGAACAAATCAGCCAGTCAGAAGTGTGGATGCTGTAGCATCCTCAGATGCTGCCTTTGAGGAGTATAAACCATTTAAGGAAGTAGAACTCTGTCTTCCGGGAGAGTTAACCCAATGATACAGGGCAGTGTCTGGGGGGGGATGGAAGACCAGGCAGCCCTGGAGCTCCCTTTGGACTGGGTTGGACAGTGAAGGCTGCTCAGAGGAGCGATAGTTTGGATGGAGTTCTTAGGAGAGTCGGAATTAGCTCAGCTGAGAGAAGGCTGTTGTTCCTTTGCCTCGTGCATGGAAAGAGCTGTCCTGCCTCTGTCCCACTGTATGAAGACCAACTGGCTGGTCTGGGGGGGTCTTGGAAACCAGGTAGTTAAGAAGCCAAATAAAGTAATCATTCTTCGGGCCCTCCGAGAGGCGAAACGGCAGCACCAGAAAGCTCTGCCCCTCAGCTGAGCCAAGCTCCGAGAGCCCCTTTCACAGACACATAAATATTTAATAATCATCTGTCTACAGCCAATCTAGAGGAAAAAAATCTTTAAATAGACTGCTCGAAAGGCCAAAACCTGAATTTTAATTGAGGTACTTTGAATTACTCCCATTAGTCAGTCGCTCTGACTTTCTCTTAGTGAGGGGTGGATTGTTTTTGAAAGGGGGATCAGAATTATTAGCAGCCCTTAAAAAAAATAAAAACCTGCTGTTCCTACTAAATAATAAACTAGGGTTCTTTTTAAAAAGAGGTGGCATTTTTGGAGCACAAAGCAAGAGGGTAGGGTGTGATGAGCCCTGCAGATTAGAGATGCAATTTGAAAAAGCGTTAAGGGCGTTTGGATACCTTGCTGAGCATTTCCTGGCCACATCACCTCTGTGGTTCTCCCTGATCCTGCTGAAGTTTTCAGGATGGAGGAGGCGTGCGTGTGTGTGTGTGTGTGTGTGTGTGTATTTATTTTCCCTTTCTCTGCCCCTTGGGCCTAGAGCTTCCTGCAGCAGCTGTAACAGTCGTCTCCTGGAGGTACCCCTGGTATCACGCGAGCCAATTTCGACAGTCTAAAGTGCTCAGATTGAGCCATTTTGTTCTCTGTAAAATAAACCCCAGGCCATTAGGCGTGGTTTTTCATTCACCCGCCTCCTTGTCTCCCTTCGGTTGGCCCATCTCTGCACCCCCTCCCCTCTTTTCCCATTCTCTGCCTTCGCGCCCCCTTCCATGAATGGGAGGGGAAGCAGGCATCCTTTAGGGGAGCACGGTTTTCAGCCCAGGCATGTCAGCTCCACTCGGGCACAATTTGCTTTGAGATCTGCGGCATGGAGCAGGGCCGCGGGGTCACCCCCCACCATAATTGATCTTGTTTATTCATCTGCTTCCCTGTATCTCTCCCTCATCCCGCACTGGCCTTTGTTTGGATCAATTGCTTGAAGATTTACCGTGGTGCTAAGAGCCGCCAGCCCCAGTGTCCCTGCCACGTCGTCTATCCTGGGTGAGACCATGGAGCGGCACTTAGAGAAGAAAGTTCTCCAACTTTCCCCCCCTCCCCATCCCAAACATGGAGGACATCTCCCAGTGTTACGAGTAAGGCGATTTCCAGACTAATTTACTATGGAATCACTTTGCATGGCCCCTCGTGCACCAGTATGAGAAATGTTAATTGGTGGGTGAGCCTGAGATGCTCTTCCGTGGGATTTATTGTCGTAGGCAAAGGAGGGGAAGGGGACCCGCGTCTGTCTTTGTGATGGCTCTGAGTCCACACTCACTTGCTCCTGATTATTTTTAAAACCAATGGTAATGATGGATCTGGATCCAGTAATTTATTAGATTTTGGGTCATTAACCCTTGTGCTGCTTATGGCAGCAAATGACTTCGTCGTCAGAGATGATAAGTGTTCCAAACTGTGGGGTACTTGGCCCTCCAGAGCTCTCGTCTGAAAATCAATCTGAAGCAAGTGGCAGGCATTCGAAATCCTCTCTGCTTATAGGTTTCTGCAGCATTGCCTCTAGGATTTGAAGAAGCTGGAGGGCAGCAGGGGGAGAAGAACCGCACCCCTCCTCCCCCCGGCCCGAAGACTTCTGTCACCAAAGAGTGTCTGTGTTGGGGTGGCTAATGTCGTGAAAAGGCTGCACAATAGACTCTGTCGAAATGCATCCATGGGAGCGGGGAATGGATCACAGTTTGGAAATGGGGGAAAAAGAAAAGAAAGGAGTGAGCCTCCATCTCAGTGATCCCGTCTGTAGACTGAAGCAAATAGCTTGAAATCATTGTTGTGATTCCCATTGACTGGAGGCTGGAGGGGCTTTACTGGTTAAGCTTATAAGCCGCAGCAGTTTAAACACTTTTTTTCCCCCCCTTTTTGGCCTGGTATACCCTTTTCTCCAGTTGACCTTGAGACATATTAACTCATCTTTGGAAAGAAACAAAACAAAACACCTTTTGCCTTCAAATCCGAGGCCGCCTTCTGTCTTGGAGTGTTAGATAAATAGGTGGCATTGCCCGGTACCCCTGACTGTGGGGCACAGAAGATTGCTGTGGTTCGTGCCGGCCTGGTTCCATGCAGGGTGAGTAACGAGACACTCTGCGGCTCCCCCGCTGTGTCCCTCTGCCACATGGGGCCAGCTGACAGCACTGTTCAGGTCAGGGAATTCCTTCCCCACCTTTGAGGATGGAACCAATGTTTGAGCAGTGCTGGAGAGCTTCTGAGCATGAACCCATCTTTAAGCACTACGTAGGTCCTTTCCTTAAATGTGCAATACCTTCCACTGCAGAATTTTCAAGTGGAAATATCTGGGGGGAGATAGGGATTTTTTAGAAACTTTTCAGTGGAAGAGATTTAGTCATCATTTAGCCAATTCCCTTAGTTTTGCAGGTGAAGACCCTATGACCCACACATGTCAAGTGCTTGTCTAAAATCACACAGACTGTAGCGAGCAGAAGGGGTCCTAGAACTCCAAGCTCCTGAGCAGTGGTGTACCTGGGGGTGGGGACAGGTCACCCCAGGTGCAGGCAGTAAGGGTCTGCCTTGGCTTTGGAGGATGCATGAACAGTAACAAAGCCCCTGGCTCCAACTTTAATCCCACCATGAGCTGACAGTTCCAAACAATGTCAGTGACAAAATACCCCTCCTCCTAGTGTGGATGCTCCCACGAGACCCCTCTTCACCTCTTTGGTAACCACTGCTCCTGACGCCTGGGTTGTGTCTCCCCCACTAAGATGCATCCCCATCAAACAAACCACAAGCAAACAAAGAACAAATCCCACGTTAGAAGTATGTACTCTGGGTTCTTTCGAAGTATTGTGAGGAAAATAGCCTTTTGGTGAGCCTACTTGACTGGTGTAGAAAAAGCGTGACGTCTTAAAATCCACATGTGGGAGACCTAAAAGAGCGGTGCCGGGATTTGCTGGAACGTGCCTCGCCTGCATCCCTCTGGCGTGTGGGTGAGGGCTGCTGTGCCCTGCTCTCACTGAGGCTGGGCCAAGAGCTCCTAGCCCCGGGTCTGTGTTGGAACCGACAGAGCTGGAGACTCTCTGGATTCGTGTGTAAATCTAATTCTCTCCCAGATACTTAGAGCCTTCAGGGAAGCTCTTGGTGGTCTGAGGGCCTGACCGGCCTTATGTGTGTGTCTCTGTGTGGTCATTTTGGCCAGATGGGCTGCTGTCCAGGCTTTTCCTCTCCTCTCCCGCCGCCCCCTGGAGGGGGTGGGTAAATATTCCAGGCTGACTTCAGCTGCCGAGTCATCAGTTCTGACAGATGGCTGTCTCTTTGCAGCCACCACCCCCACCCCTTTTCTCCCAGTCCCTCATTTCATCTTCCCCCCTGTTAGAACTCACCCTTCGGCAGAAATCTTTTCCAAGAGCTAGATGTGAGCCTCAAAGAGAGACCGTCAAGGTACTTCTTGTAATTTTCAAAAGTCATTTCCCTCCCTCCATTCGCACCCCCCCACCCCCGCCCCCGCCCTGTCTCCACTGTAATTATGTCTTAGCAGTTACACAAACCAGCACGGCAGCAGCCCAGCCCTCTGCCCTTGCGGGCACAGCCTTTTCCCCCACGGCTTGCCTGGGGCACGGTCCCTGGGAGAGAAACACCGGACAAACACGGCTTCCTCCCCATTGGCTTTAGAGGCGTTGGTGGTGTAGTCCCATGAAGAAGGAAAACTTAAAATAGTCCCATATCCTCTTTGCTCTAGCAAAGGGCCTTGAGGGAGTTCCCTACAGGCCAGGTCCTCAGTAGTGTTGAGGGTACTCTTAATCCAGTTCACGTGCGTCTCTTTAAGAGTAGGGGACATCCATTCCAGAACATTCTCTGCCATTTCTTGACTCTCCCCCTCCTCTCCCTCTCAGGTTTCAACCTCGCTCCCTCAGGAAGGAGTCAAGGAAAGACGTCATCTTTTCTCTCTGTACCTTGATCTCTGTCTCCACCCACCTCCGAATCCCTCCTGTGGCTGGTTCTCAACAGGTGACCTGGCCACGGGAACAGGAAGAGGATTGGTGTGTGTCTCTGGTCCTCTGCAGACACCGGGTATGGCCAGCCCCAGTTGAACTGAGATCCTGGGGGTAAATTATCCTCCACGAAGGGCACTGGGACTTGACATTCAAAAATTCTATTCATTGAAAACAGACACTAGCCCCGAAAACCTGGTTTAGTAGATAAAATCGGTAACCGCAAGAGGATAAATCTAGTTTGGCTTGTTTATACTGGTCTAATTTAATATGATCTCCCTTGGAGTTTCCAGCGTCTAGATTTTCTAGATCATTAAATCCATTACTTTTCAGCATTAGCTTTTTTTTGGGGGTGGGGGGAGGATGGGGTAAGGAGTGGGTATATATTTTAGTGGCATCCCACACTAATCAGGAGAGGCTTGTCAAAGCCCATTTGGGGTCTGGAGTGGCTAATTCCTGGGCCTATGGTTCTAAAGGAGCATTTCTACCCATTTTACACAAAAGACTCCAGCAGCCGAGTTAGAAAAAGCATCTTCTTGCTGCAGCCACTGCTACCCTAGGACCCACAGGAGGGGTGGAGGGGTCATCCCCAACCTCCTGGAAAAGCTGGGTGCCAGCATGAAGGGTGTGGGAGAATGTGGCCGTCTCATTTTCCCACCCCGGGATGGTCTAAAGAGCTTGGGAGGAATAGCTATGGGCTGATGTGTGACCTTGAGGACATGGGCCACCTCTCAGATCCTTGGTACCTGCATTGAGACAAGAGGAGCAGTTCTCACACCTGCCTCTAGGGGGTGGTAGGCTGAGGTGGGTGGGAGCTGCTTGAAAGTCACCCAGTGCTCTTGCAGCCATCCTGTTTCATTAAGACTCACCTCTCCCTCGTCCCATCTCATTTTTCACATCTGCAAGAAAGAGATTGAGTGGGATTAAGTGAGATTTTAATACCATTTACCCTTTCCATGTTAACTTTTGCTAAGTCGACGGTGAGTAATAGACAGAGTTCTCGGTTGCTGCAGCCCTTAGTCTGTACCAGGTTCCCCTCCTCCTTCACCTAATGTGTCTTGCCAACCAGACAGCTGCAGCCCTCTTGGTAGTGAGATGTGCTTGTAGGCCATGGTGTGTCTCAGAAGCCCCAGTCAGGGCTACACTTGCTCCAGGGCAGGACTCCAGCTCAGACACAACACCCAAGCTTCCATGGCCCTGCTCCCACAGCAAAGAGCCAAGGGGAGGAGGCTACAGGAATCATTTGATGGGGAATTTGAATCCATGGCTAAATATGTGTGTGTTTTATGTGTGAGTGTGTGTGTTTGTTTCCCTTCATGTCTTTTTCAAACTTTGGTAAGATGGTCCTTTCCTTAATTTTTTGACATTATCTTTAAATAGTCCGTATGGTTTTTTCCTGCCCCATAACCCATCCAAACAAAAAGAAAGCATAGGGACAAAGCAAGCTAGGAAGCAAGTTTTTGCAGCTTGTCAGTTTGAGCAGTAAAGCAGCATGTGTATGTGTGTGCGCACATGCGTGCATGACACTGGAGTGAAACACTTCATCATTAAAGGGTGTCCTTCCTTGGGCAGAAGAAGACACTGCAGGGTGTCTCTTCCTGCATAATTGGCCTGTCTTTTCATACCAGCCGAGATGCTTGTTTCTGTCTAAGCCCATGCACTCCCCACAGGTCAGGAGCGATAGCAAAAACCTGTTGTCTGGCTTTGTATTTGGAATAATGGAGTCACTAATCTACTTGATCTGGCCAAGTCAGATAAAGAAGAAAGTGAGGGATGCCTGTGTTTCAGGGATGGAAGGTACTTGTAAAAGCAATTTCTTTTGGGGAGGGGGAGCAGGGGGGAGACACACAGGAGGAAAAAAAAAAAAACGGAGCAAAGACTGTAGGAAACCTTTTAATTAGTACTAATTACCTCAGCAGAAAATGTTGGAAGCTTGAAAGGATTTGTGTCAGCAAGTGAAAGATCAAAGATTGCTAGGCTCGCATTTTAATCTGTTGGCTATAAAAAGGAATGAGGGGGGTGGTAATGGGACCCAGGAGAATGGCTGCCCAGGTGGCTCTGCCCTTAATCCCTTCTTTACTGCTGCAGCCTGAAGCCTAGTCCCAATTACATAATAAGATGATTTAATTTAATTTTTTTCTTTGACGTTAACTGGGGTGTAGAGAAGAGGGAGGGCTTCCCCCCCCCCCTTTCGTGAGGATGGGGTGGGAGGGTATCACTGACTCCGTAGCTGCACAATCCCTTCTGTTGATTTTCCCAATCTTTTTCCCCATCCAGCCAACTGACATTTTAATTTCAATCAAAAAACAAAAACAAACTGCACACAGGGGAAAGAGTTCTTCAAGGAGGAAGGAGTCTCTGGGTGCACTAAGGAGGTGAGGCCTCTGATGTGGTTGGTCTGTGGTGAGGACTTAAGTGGGACAACGGGTAAACTGTGTTACTGGAAAAGTCTACCTGGTGTATTTCTCACTGTGACAGTTCCTTAAAAGTCCGTGGGCAGAGAGAGAGAGAGAGAGAGAGAAGGACGGTGTTGACAGCCCGCACCAGCCATCATAGAAGGCACCTCTGCTCCTTTCCTCCTTCCTGTCACCACCCTCTTCCTGTCCTCTTTAAGAATGGATTAGGCTGGGACAGGGTCTGTGTAGCTGCAGGTGCTCTGCCCACGTGCCCTTGGCACTCACCATTCCTGTGTGTACCAGTCTGCAGCTCTTTGCTTGGGCCACTGGAACCTGCTCAGCCCTCAATCAGTGGCTGATGGGAGGAGGTGGATAAATATCCCAGCTCCCTCACCCCTCACTGGAGATTTCCCTAAGAAGCGGTCCACATTTCATCCCATGCTACTCTAGAGCAGGAGTTGGCTCCAGGGCCCAATCTGGCCTGCTAACTGTTATGGCAAATAAAGTTTTATTGGAACACATTTATGCCCATTCATTTACCTGTTATCTGTGGCTGCTTTCACAGAGTTGAGTAGTTGTGACAGAGAGGATATGGCTCTTACATCCTAACGTATTTACTATCTGGCTGTTGACGTGAAAATTTTGCTGATCCCTGCCCTAAAGAGGGATTGAACCCTAGCTGCCCTCGGCAGTAACCTACCTCGTGTTGTATCCTTTACTAACTCCTCTCCCTTTCTTATCTCACTTTCCAATGCTTTGTGCGATTACCTCCCAAGTAAAAGTCTTACTCTTGCATCCTCATCTCAAAGTCTGCTTCTGGAAGCTCCAACCTAAGACCTTGTATGTGTGCTCATGCAAAAAGACAGAACCCCTGCAGTGAGTTCTGGTTTACCTCTCACCGTCCCTTCCAGGGTCCAAAGTGTACACCTTCAGATGTGTCGTGAACCAGAATAGCAGCTCAGCTTAGAGAACTCGGAAATGCTGTAGAGTGTTGCCACTTTGACTCAAAGACCTCACCTCAAGTCATTGAACCTTTCTGTTCATCAGCTTAGGCTCATTTGTAAGCTTTTAGGAGATGGGGCCCAGGAAAAAAGCCTGCATGGTAGAATCGAGACTCCTGGCTCTGGATCCCTGAGTGTGGCTCAGTGCTCTGGGGATTGACACTTTTAACATTTTCAGTTACGGGAGACCTGACCTATAGTGGCCCAGCTCCATTTCAGGAGGCCAGACCATTGGACACAATGTCTAAATATCCACTTCCACTAGGACAGGCTACCAGGGGTGGTTTGGGGACCAGATCACCTGGTGTTTGGCTTGTGTCTCTTCAGTCTTACATGTAAATGTAACATGCCTGACACCCAAAATCTAGCATACAACACCTACTCATGTATAACTATTTTTTTTTCCTTTGTTCTCCTTTATCTCCTGATCTCAGTTAGTTCATTCTGACATCCATGTATATTGAGGATGGAGAGGGTCTTAACTGGCAGATTAGAGAACTAGATGCACCAGCACCTTGCCCTTTGTATCAGTTAGCTATTGCCGCATAACAAATCACCCCCAAATTTAGCAGCTTAAAACAACAAATGTTATTTTTCACACAGTTTCTGTGGGTCAGGAGTCTAGATGTGGTTTAATCTGGGGTCTCTCACAGGCTGCAATTAAGATGACAGAGCTGTAATCATCTCAAGGCTCAACTGGGGAGGGTCCATTTCCAAGCTGATTCACATTTTGTTGGCAGGATTCCATTCCTCACAGGTTGTTGGACTAAGACCCCATTTTCATCCTGGGTATTGGTTGGAGGCCTCGGTCGGTTGCTTGCCACATGGGCCTCTGCACAGGGCCACTCATAACATGGCAGCTCGCTTTTGAGGAAATGAGCGAGGGAGAAAGAGAGAGGGCCAGCAAGGGAGAGGTCATGGTCTTTTTGTGACCTTATCTCGGAAGTGAGATCCCATCACTTTGCCGTATTCTACTCATTAGAAGCAAGTCATTAGGTCCAGCCCACACTCAAGCAGAGGGGGTGACACAGGGACATGAACACCAGGAGAAAGGGCTCATCGGGTGCCATCTTGGAAGCTGTCTCCCACACAACTGACTGTCAGTCCTAATAGCCCATCATTTCTGGGGTTGCTTAAGAGTGAGGTCTCCAACTTGAGCACATTTTACTGGTTGTCTTTCATCATTAAATAATATTAATTCTTTTAGAATGAAGTCTTCGTAAAACTTCTATTACCCACTCCTCTGTTTTCTTAAAGAGATTATACAGAGTATACTTCTATAATTTTCAAGTCTCAGCTCAGCATCTAAGTCTGTGAAAGTGTCACTCCTGGACTTTCAACCTAAAGGAATCACTCCTTCCGAGCTCCTGTAGCACTTATTTTCTATATTGTTTATTTGGCATATAATCATTAATTGCTTTGTGACGGTTCTATTGTGATCTTGAGTTACTCCTTGAATCTTGTGTTTTTTAATTTCCGCATGTCGACATCTTGTCTCTCCATGAGAATTATAAACAATCTGAATGGAGCAACTGTCTAATACTTCAGGTAGAAGCAATGCAGTGGAGGTTCTCTTTAAATAAGTAGTGACTTTTTTCCTTTGATGTTGGTGATTTCTGACTCCTGACCATGACTTTTGATGGCTGCCAAAGGGCATATTACTGATGGCCCCTATGCTGAGTGGCCCCAGGATACTCTGATTAGCTTTGGTTTATTTGTTTATTTTGGTAGGTGGTTTTGTTTTAGTTTTCAGTCTGTTTTTCTTTGGTGTCAATGCAATAGCCATGGTTTCCCTACCTTTTCTTAATTGAAGCCCAGGAGTGGGAAATGAGAATCTTAAAATGCTGCTTTGTTTGAGTCACGGTTTTCTGAATGAATGCTTAAGATCCCCTTCCATGATATCCTGGGTTTGTGACATCATCGTTGGGGCTGAGAGGGGAAAGAAAAAGGAACAAGCCTTTATTGGACATGGACTTCATGCCAGCCTGATTCACTTACCTCTAGTCTCATGGCCGTGTCTTGGAGAATGAAGATGGATGCAAGCGTGAGCTGTAGACAAATAGTGTGCTGTATTTTTAAATTCTGAATGATGGTTGCGTTAAACCAGGAATAGGAAGCCAAGTCTGGGGAAAGGAGAGTGAAAATGAATACGGTGTAAGGAACGTGGGGTTAACTCCTGCAGCAGTGCTTATATTCTGAGTTCTCAGGCCTGGCTCAAACAGCTGCTCCCAGTGGCTCCCCGTCACGGTATCACTTCCTTGGGCACCTTGAGAACCTTGGCACTCTTGATGGGAATCGTAGTCCCTTAGGAGATGTCTCCCCCCACATTCATATATTGAAGCCTTAACCCCCGGTACCTCAGAGTGTGACCTTATTTGGAAATAGGAGTGTTGTAGACATAATTAGTTAAAATAAGATCATGCTGGAGCAGGGTGAGCCCTTAATGCAATATAACCAGTACCGTTACAAAAAGAATGCCATGTGAAGACACAGACCCACACGTAGGGCAAATGCTGGGAGAGAGGCCTGGGGCAGATCTCTGCCCAGTGCCTGCAGAGGGAGCACAGCCCTGCTGACACCTTAACTTCTGGCCTCCACAACTATGAGACTAATTTCTATTGTTCTAAGCTGCCCAGATGAAAGTACTTTGTTACTGCAGCCCTTGGAAACTAATCCAGGAGGTCTTTCTGATCTGGTTTCAAGGCCCTGGACCTCGTGTCCTGTCCTTGGTCTTGAATCAGTCCCCTTGTGTTCTGACCCCATGCTCTGCATTGGTGTGCCATTACCTTCAGGATCCCCCATTCTCTCAGGCATGGGGGGGTCATGTCTTCTGTGGGGCTTCCAGCATTGTGGCTGCTTCCCCGTGGAAAAAGGAGGCCATCAAGAGTGAGGAAGGGGATGTCTGCCCACACTCAGGCGGCTGCACTGGGGCAAATCTGAAATGTCTGAGGGGCCCCGTCTCAAGCCTGGGACAGGCCCATTCAGTGTGGGCTGTTTTCTTCTTGGGCTTCCCTGGCTCCCCAAGAAGTGTACACATCTTCCAAGGCTGTGCACAGTTCAGGGCCTCTGAGCGCTAATGAGAGCTGTGGCTTCCAACTCTCTCTTGATATGTTTGCTGTCACTTTCTTTCCCAGTGATAGTTGGGAAGGGAAAAGTCACGCAGTCTGTCGATCTTGTCTTTCCCCATGAAACTGGGAAAGTTCTATTACATTCCTCGTGGAGACTGACAGCTGTGCCATCTCTTTGTCACTGCGGTGGCCCCTTTCTGTATCATGAAATGGGCCAGCAGGACTTGGCTGTAACCCTCAGCGGCTGTGGAAGAGGGCTTACGGGATGCTTGTGAGAGCAGGAGGAGAAGAGAGAGGCTCTCCCCGCAACAGAGGGACCAAAGGCGTCATGCTTCACCTAGGCCAGAGTTTCTCAGCCTCGGCACTAATGATGTTTTGGGACAGATAAGGCTTCATCGTGGAGGCGGTCCTGTATATCGTAGGATGTTCAGCAGCATCCTGGCCTCTACCCCCCAGGTGCCAGCAGTACCTCCCAGTCATGACAACCAGAACTGTTCTCAGACTTTGCCACATGCCCTCCGGCGGGGGTGGTGGGGGGCAAAGTCACCCCTGGTTGAGAACCACTGATCACATCCCTTCAAACAATTGTAGGGATCACTGTGAGGGCCTGCAGTGTTCTCTTAGGAGTGGGTGCAGACCCTTCGAATTAGGAAGGGGTGATTATGGGTACATGCTAGGCAGGTGTGGAGAGTTAGAGGAACTCTACAGGCATCAAGAGGTCAGACTTGCAGGGAGTTTTAAAGACATAGAGGGAAAAGTAGCTTCAGTGGATGCACAGTGTTGCAGATCTGAACATTGGAATTAATCGGGCTCTGATCATCACATTACCCAGGGGTTTCTGTGCTGCTCATGGGTAGGAAAACTTTCATCTCGGTTGGCCCAGCACTATTCTAGTTAAAGCCAGTGTTCCTGGCATAACCAGTAGTATTGCCCCCTGACTCTGGGAGATGCCCCAGTTTAGACAACAGATTATATGGTGGTCCCACCCATGGGCCAAACGCAGCCTACTGCTGTTTGTGGGCAATACCGATATGAATTTGGATGCCTTTGGGTAGAGCGTGTACTCTGATTCCCTCAGTCCTCACCACTCCCTATTATCTTGCCTGCATTTTCTGTATTTTAGCATTTCTAAGATGTACATTTTTTCCCCCACATTTTAGCACCCCTGAATCCATCTCAAAATTGATGGCTTCTTAAAATTGTCATTGGCCAGGAGGCAGCTGTGATATTATTGTTGTTGTCAGTACACACTTCAACTTGGTTATAGTTTGTTCTTATTATTTTCACTTTGGTTGACTTATATGTATTTTTGATGTCTCATGTGCTGTTTAAATATTCACTGTGATTTGACATTGAAAGACAATTATCGTGTATATGGAGAGGGCATAAACTTGTTATTATAAAGCAAATATTTGTCATTGGAGTAAGGACCTTGATTCATAGTTTCTTGCAAAGCAATGAGCAGGATTTAAAAAAGGAAGAGAGTTCCTGAGGCATTTTAAGGTAGGAAGCATTGGGTCATTTTTAACTTGCAGTGGTTCTTCTCTCTTACCAAGACATAGAATAATGGTGTGTCTATAATGGACAAGCCTTGGATTCTTTGAAATATAGGGTTTCAATACCTGATTGGTCCCTGAAGGTATTTGAGTTGGGGGACCCCCACTCTTTCTCACACTTTTGTATGCATAGAAATGATGTGGGGAATTGACTGTACATATCCAGACCCCACCCACAAAGAAGCTGATTTGTAGATCGGCGTGGACCTTGGCATCTGTATGTTTAATAAGTGTCTCTTGAGACGCTGATGCGCGTGGTCCACAAACTGCCTTTCTAGACACCCTGGTAAAGTCACCCCTCTGTCTTTATTCCACTGTGGAGGAATCTGAGGTCCAGAGAAGGGAAGGAAGGGCCCTGCTCACACACAGCATGCTGAGTGAGCTGGACTGGAGTCCAGTCTGCTGACTGCTGGTGCAGTGCTCTTCCCTTGATGCCTCACTAAACACTCTTTAACTGAGCCGGGGGAGGACTGCTGAGCTGGGTGGCCAGCTCAAGGGAGCTTTGCCTTTTGGGGTCTGACCCGGAGTGAAGCAGCTGGGGCTCACTTGCCTGGCCTCTGAGCGCTCCGTACTCTGTGTGTGTGTGTGTGTGTGTGTGTGTGTGTGTGTGTGTGTGTGTACATATATATCAGTACATATGTACATACATATTTACATAGTTGGTACCTGGGTGTGTATCTTTGTTTTCCCTGCATATGTTATAGAAAACATGTTATGTTAAAGAAGGTAAGAGTATTTTTGAGGAAAGGAAGTGGGGCACATAGGAGAATAGATAGAGGAGCAGGAAGCAGAAGAGAAAATTTCCAGGTGAGTGCAGCAGGGAGAGAAGACAGGACTGGGGCCGGGGTGATCACCCCTTACGTTTCCCCAGTGCTTTTTCTCGTCTGCCAAGAGCTCTCCCCAGTTTTCCTTTGCACGTCCGGGTTTGAAGTGGGGGACAGGGGGGTTGCCTGATGCTAGTACTGCCGAACCCCCTCCCCAGTGCAGTCCCTTTACTCTAAGGGGAGAGACATTTGGGAGACCAGTGAGGCTCCCCTACAGCCACCGGACAGGAACTCCTTCCAGGCCCCTATGCTGAGCTGGCCGCTCAGGGGGCCCTGGGGTGGTGCCTGGACACGGCCAGTCGAGAGTGTGTGTGTGTGTGTGTGTCCTCCAGGCTCCCCTGGGAGTTCCCCTCCAGCCCTTCCCCCGGGTGGGGGCACCCTCCCAGATGGTGCTGAAGGAGAGGGCTGCCCTTGTGTGCAGGCCTCCTCGTAAATAGCTGCCCTCCAAGGACACCCTTCCTGCTGTTGAGAAAACCTCCACCTGAGAAAACAGAATACAGCCCGTGGTGGGTGTGTGCACGAAACATACCTATTTAGAAATCCAGAGCCTGTGCAAAGATAGCCTCGATTTTCCCCTGGCTTCTTCTGAGTATCTTACGCCTTTCACCCTTCTTCCTAATTTTTCGTCTTTAGAAGTGGTATTTTCCAAGCTTCCTGTAAAGAAATAGCTGAATGAGCCTGTATTGTAAACATTTCCAGGGGCTCTCTTGGCCCTGTCTTCTGGAAAGGAGACGGGATCAGGATTTGGACCTGCACCCAGGGCAGGTACGTAGGTTTTCCCTTCCTCCTACTTAGCTGCCACTAGGAGAGATGCAAAGGGATAGAACCCATTGGGCCTGCAGTCCCGTTAAGCTTATTTGATCGTCAGGGAGACAAGAGTTAGACACCTAGGATGATAGGAGAAGAGACCAGGTCTGTGGCCCACTGGTGGAAGGAGAGTGCAGGGCAGAAGCCCTGTGGGAGTTGAGTCCAGGCACGGTCGGCCGGGTTTGGCTCAGCCTGAGAATCCTCCTCCCAGGAGGGGGTGTGTAAGCTCCACCTTGAACTGTGGGTGAGAGGTAACGACAGCAGAGAAGAGGTGGAGGCATTTCAAGTGACCATAAAATGACCAGACAGGTTACCCAGTCTCCCCGCAGGTCTTGGCAGGTCCTTAGAAGGTGATAGGAATAAAATCTGGAGGTCTGACTTGAAAGCCAGGTCAAGACAGATCAAAAAGTTAGCTTTGTCAAAGGCTTTGGGCCCATTCTTACCGATAGACAACCCCTGGTGATCCCAAGTCATGAATCCTCCCGGAGGCCTGTCCCGACCTGAGTTCCCTTGCTTTGAAGTAGGCTGTCCTCTGCAGCATGAGGAAATAATTTGCTGCCTGCTTCAGTGAACCATCAGGAGAGCCAGCAGACCTAATGACATGTGAGAATATTAACCTCCTACCATGAAGAGCTGTGAATCTTGAGCGGCAGTCTATAATTCAACCTGGACTCCTGAGCCAGACCTCTCCGGCTTTCTGTCTCACTCACTTTCTCACTTACACCCAGAGAGCGAAGGAGAGACCTGCTCATAAAACTTTATATTCTCCAATAGTGCAAGCCTTGCTGATCTGTTTAGTAATGAGTGACTTTCCTTTTGTAGTTGTGGAAAAAAGGATACCCTCAGAGGCAGGAAGGAGGGGGAGATTTTTTTTTTTTTCTTTCTTTCTTTTTTTTTTTTTAGGTTTTATTTTACTTTAGTTTTTTCTTCCAGTTTTACTGGTATAGTAGACATCCAGCACTGTATAAATTTAGGGTGTACAGCATAATGATTTGACTTACCTACATCATGAAGTGATTATCACAGTAAGTTGAGTGGACATCTATCATCTCATATAGATACAAAATTAAAGAAATAGAAAAAAACTGCTTTTCCTTGTGATAAGAACTCTTAGGATTTACTCTCAACGACTTTCATCTATAACATACACCAGCGTTAATTATCTTTATCATGTTGTACATGACATCTCTAGTACTTATTTATCTTATAACTGGAAGTTTGTACCTTTTCACCATCTTCACCAATTCTCTCTCCCCCACCCTCTGGTAACCACAAATCTGACTTCTTTTTCTATGAGTTTGCTTGCTTGCTTGTTTGTTTTTGAAGTATAATTGACCTCCAACACTATGTTGGTTCCTGGTATGCAACATAGTGATTCAATACTTCTGTACATTACAAAATGATGCCCATAATAAGTCTAGTTACCATCTGTCACCATACAAAGGGGAGAATTATTTTTCATGTTGCATTTTGCATAGGATTCTTCTAACATGGGGAAAATGCATGGTATCATGGAGGTGACTGTTAGAATGCTTGCATAACCAAGCTTCTTTGTAATTCTGTACTTCGTCTTAAAAATCAAAGAAAAATGGAGGTTAGGACACTAATCTTAGGACACTTGAGTATTAGAAGGGATCTTAGAGGTCTTTTAAGGTCACCTGGAGGCAGTAGGAGCACTTAAACCTCATTGTGTTGTGGTCAAGTGTTTTTGCCCTTGTTTCGTGAGATCTTGGGCCCCTTGAGGACACGATAATATCTTAACCAGGTTTGTACTCCCAGGCCTGTCAGAATGTTTGATCTTTCAAGGCCTCGAATAACGTTAGTCAAAAGATGGAGCAAATCATCTGCTCCAATCCCACATTTTGCATATGGAGAAAACCAAAGTCCACCAAGTAATGTACTCATGGGCATAGCTAGAGGGTACTTGGGCTGAAGTCTGCCATCCTGGTTATATGACTGCTGCTCTTGGCGGTAGAACACCATTGTGGGGTTTTCACAAGCATTGTGTTATTCTGATGGAGGTGATCTGGGAAACTCAGTGAAGCCAAGCACAAACCTAGGACCAGAAGACCAAAATCAGAAGATAAATATGGAAATAAGAAATTAGCTGGGGGTGGGACATGTTCAAGGATGTAGAGTCATGGCTGCCTGGCCGAGACACCTAGCACAGTAGGAGTCCTTGGACCAGGAGAGTATTCCTCACTTTGCTAGAAAAGCCAAGCCCACCAGGCTGCAACGCAGGTGAGAGCAGACCTGTTTCACTCACCCTAGGTAGGGGATGCTCAGTTAATATTTGCCGATGGAGGAATGAATGAATGATCCATTCTGTGCATATCAGGGTACCGTTCTATTCAGCCAGGCCATTTAATTTCCATATCTCAGTGTCTCTCCACAATACTGGACACAGACAGCCTTTTGATGACATAAAGATGTAATGAAATCAAATTTTTTCCCTCTGCTGACTCGATGAGCACAGTGAATGCAAAAGCCGATGGTTAACGTCCACTCTGGATATTTGTAATTCTCAGCCCTTCTGGTCTCTCCAAATTGCTCTCCTCTTTCTTCTGCCATTTTGTTGTTGTTCTTCTGTTGAAAATTAATTTTATTAAAACAAGTCAAATGAAAACCACTCCTGTCCAGGGCATCTCAAGGTCCATTCATTATGGCTTCTTATCTTGGCAGGTGATCGACATGGAAAGGCAGCTCAGCCATTATGCACATACAAAGCCCATCACTTCCCTACCAATGGCCAATCCATCAAACATTTATCTTTTGCCCTCTGAGCACTGTGTCACTTTGCCTGTCACTCCCTAGTCTAGGATGCCTTGAAAGATGAAAAAACGCAGGGGTGGAAGGGTGGTATTTTTTTCTTCCCCAACTTTTCCCTCCCCAGATAGTCCTTGTTAATCAGATTTCATACTTGAGACTTGAAACTCTCCCTGCACCCCTGCCCTTCAAACCCCTTTTCTGGCCGTAGGAAGGTTGGAGATGGCCTGCCACATTCATGCTGAACTTTTTAATGAATGGTGGCATAATGAAGGACATAATAAAACTTTGGTTTAGCTTGGGGGTTTTTCTCCTGCAACCTACTTTAGAGCAGAGAATGTTACAAAGGGAAGAGATGTCTGAAGTAATTGAATCCAGCCTCCCCAATTTACAAAAAACTATGGGGCAAGGATATGACTGAAGCATGGCAGGAAAGTAGTCACCAAGGCAGGACGGGGATCAGGGTCCCTGGTCATTCTTCAGACAGAGGTTCTGCCAAGCTGCTCTGTTGCCAGATGATTCTGGATAAGTGTTAGTATCTCTTGGAAAGCTTTGGCTACTTGCTTCCTTTTCTTTGGTCACTAATTACCTCTATAGAAAATACACACATTATTGTTTGCAAAACGGTCTTTCAAATATCAGCAATCCTTATATTTATCTAGGTTTGTTTACACATACTTTATCCCATGTCTTCCCCATTCCAATATATGCAAACTATACAGGTCAGGGATTTTCTTGCCCCTGTGATGGATTAGAAAATTAAACCTGAGGGGTGTTCTTTTTCCAAAGTCTTACAGCACATCTAGGAAAACAGAACTCCTGTCCCCTAATTTAGCGGTCTTACTTTGTGTGTCTTCTTACTATGTTTTGTGTTTGGCTTCACTGAGTTGACAAGATCAGAACACCACGTGCCTTGGAAAACCACCACCAGCACATTCTGCCCCCAAGGGCAGCGATCAGATAACCAGAGAGGCAGACAAGGAAGAAAGAACCTTTGTTTAGTCCCAGGAAAGTCCCTTGTTCATCGCCGTACATCTACAGGCATTGTCTCTCTCCTCTTTGTCCCTAGCACTGTCACTTCCGTTAGGTGTTGGTCCTCAGGGCCCAGAATGTGCCATTATATGAAATGGAGCCCAAACCTGACACAGTTGTTCTTTGAAAGGTTTTGCAAATCACAGAGCAAGGGCTGCTTTGGAAGAAGGAAAATGGCTCCAGTAGCAAGCGACTTTTGGAGGTTACCATATCTCCCAGGGCTTTCTTTCCTGAAGGAGATATAAAGCTATCCTGTAGTCTGGGACAGAAAACATGTTTTCACCTTTTTCAGCCAACTGGGACCTCACAGAATCAGCACTTGGCACGTTTTTGCTGGTTTTCCTGGCCCAATTCCATTCCAGAGGGCCCTGCCCATGGGGAGCTGGTCTTTGGGCAAGTATTTGATGAGGGCCCCTCTGGGTCTCTAGGGCCTGGAGGCCCAGCCATGTAAATGTCTCCTTTTCTGGTTGGTTTGCAATGAGTAGACACCATCTGTTGAATTAGAAATTCCCTTTGCGGAGGGTGGTGAAAGCCGCATGTGGAAGAGACACTGTTATCTTTCAAGCACACAGTTCATGAGGTTGAAGAGCTGTGTTCTTGGCCCAACATATGTTTGCCCAATGGCCATGGGAGCCTCCCCTACCGGGCGCTGGATTCCGTCCCATGGCGACGTGCACACATACCGCGGCTGCAGCACACCATGTCCGCGCCCTTACATCTCCCCAGTAAAGAAAACCTCCATTTATAGAACCCGCCAAACAAACTCACTCTTTAGACTCTTAAAAACAAACAAGAACCCGAGGCCACAGGCTCCATGCGTGCATGTGTGGTTTTGTAAAATCTCAAGCCGTGAATCAAAATAATTTTAGAGACGTAGTCAAAACCCAGAACCAAGCCCTGTCACCAGGGTGGGAGAAATGTAAGAAAGATGGGCTGAGAGGAGAGGAGAGCCAGATGGGCAGAGTGATGGGAACAAGACGTGGGGACATCTGACACGTTCATAGGGAGGGTACGGGTACCTCGTTCCTCACTTCTGTCCTTAGGGACTCACTTGCTGTAATAACTTCAGGACAAACGTAGGAGGATGGGCCTAAAAGGTGACCACTAAAGCCCTCATTACTTTTCTCTCAACGTCTAGAGCCCATCTTGCCCACGCTGCTTAATATATGCCGTCCTATATGATTTCTCCTCCTTTCAAGTTTAACTTCTTTCTCTCTTCCCATAGATGATAAACCCACTGGGAGCGGGTGCCATGAACTGTGCATCTTTCGTATCCCCAGATGGAGGTGCTCGTTGAGAACCTGACATACTGGAAGTGGATGTCACAGACAGGCTTTCTGGTTCTCAGTACGCTTTTTGGAATGTCCGTTACTGGAGTGCCAGAATCAAATTCTCTCTTCTTCTCATGTTCTTTCACGCCCCACCTTTGGCATAAAGTGCAAGTAGAGGCTCAAAAGATGAGAATTCAACTGGACTGAGACTTGTCTGCTCAAGCCCATCTCCTCTTTGAAGTTCTCCCTGAGCCAGCCCTCCCCACCCAAAGTAGTGCTTGTCGTCCCAGCCTAACCCACTACCCTGCGTTCTATGGCAAATGCTTTCTTGTCTGTATCTACTACTTAACAGTAGGAGACTATGCCTCAGCCATCTCTGTAGCCCCAGAGTTTAGCAGAGTGCTAGGCACCGAGTTGGCTCTCACTACACTTTTGTAAATGAATGAATAAGCTATAGAGGTACATGCCGAGGGGACCGTTAGCTGGTAAATGTCAACCCAGCCCTACCTAATGAATACTTAACCTCGTGAGAACCACGTTAAAAAAACTATAAGAACTCGTTCTTCAGGGGATTGTTCTAGGAGGGCTAGGACGGGGGTAGAGATCGAAAGGAAAAAGAATCTGAAGACCATCTAGGTTGATCATTACAGTTGAGGACCTCTAATGAATGAATTACAAAGAGATATACTGTGTTTTGGTAAAGAGTGTGGCAATGGTGAATTTCCACTTCTAGACCTCCACTAGAAATTATTTAGAGGTAGTTTATCACGGTTTAGTTGAGGGAACACTGCTCTGTATGTCCAAAAGTTCTAGACACGTCTTGGTTACTATGTATGGTTTCAGTCAAGCCACTTTACCTCTCTGAGCATTGGTCACCTTCTGTGAAGTGGAGAATGGAACACCCTAAAATCCCCCTAGGACTCAAAGTCTGCGCGTCTAGGAAGGAGACTGTGATGCATGAGACAATGCTGTGGCTCTGACATCTGGTTTATTGGCTGTAAGAGGCTGTAAGTGTGTTGACATGTGCCTTTTTAATTATGGGGATGTCCCCCTAGTTAGGGAAGCATGAAAGAGACCTTGCACAATCCCAGCTAGAAGATCAGAATAAGGCACAGAGTTGAGTGTGATGGGGAATGACAGAGCTAGAGCTCTCTGCTGCCCTCTTTCCACCAGGCTGGGTCAGAAGGGACCCTTCTGGCAGGGAAGAAGTGGCTCTTGGCAGTCCTTGTGAACTGTGGTTATAGCAGAAGGAGCTCCGGTCAGAGAAGCACAGAATCTGGATAGAATCTTAGTGGTCACTGAATCTCATCTTCTGTATGCGGAAATTCCCTGTGAACATCCTTTATGATTCCCAGTCTCTGATCAAATTCATATAATGACTCATAAGGTAGCTCAATCCTTTGGCAAACAGCTCTCTATTTTTAGAAGTTTGTAAAACATTGATTCAAGACCTCTCCTCCCAAATTACATCATTTTCTCAAATCAAAAAATTTGTTCTTGATTCTGCCTCCTGGCATGCCATAGACTCACTACTTTGAAACAACTAAGCCTCCTCTCTTCCTGGTTAGGTCATCTTGACGGTCTCAGTCACCGTGCCTCACACCCTTCCAAAGCAGCTGGTTGTTCTGGTCGTGCGGTGTTTCCGAATGCTGATGCTCCTTGGAGTCTGGCACCGAGAATTGAAACAAAGCTCCCAGCAGAGTTACTGAGGGGCCAGTAGGGTGGACCGGGATCAGATTAGCTTCTGTGGTGGCAGCCCCACTCTGGAGATTCATACTAACTAAGCCCTCTTTATCTAAGCCTCCTCCATCTTCTGTTTGGGAAATGGTTTTGTTTTATTTAAAAGTAATATTTACTGCAGTTTGTCCTGATTATAAAATACTCATGATAGAAAATCTAATAACGAGTGAAAACTGTAAAAGAGAAGGAAAAAAATCCTATAAACTCGTTACTTAAGGGTTAGTGGTGTATATCTGGGATCTGTCTATCTATCCATCCATCCATCCATCCATCTACAGCTAGATATGTGGATATATATGTATGCATCAATGTGTATCTGTGTGTACAGAATTGTCATAAAGTCCCAATGTACAAGATTGTATATTAACAGCAGTTTGTAAACTAGAAACAACTAACGAAGACTAGTGACTCTTGGGACTTCCCTGGTAGCGCAGTGGTTAAGAATCCGCCTCCAATGCAGGGGACACGGGTTCGATCCCTGGTCCAAGAAGATCCCACATGCCGTGGAGCAACTAAGCCCTTGCGCCACAACTACTGAAGCCTGTGCACCTAGAGTGCGTGCTCCTCGACAAGAGAAGCCACCACAATGAGAAGCCTGCGCGCCGCAACGAAGAGTAGCCCCCGCTCGCCACAACTAGAGAAAGCCTGCGTGCCGCAACAAAGACCCAACGCAGCCAAAAATAAATAAATAAAATAAATAAATTTATTTTAAAAAAAGACTAATGACTCTTAACCATCAACATGGAAGACATAGTACAGATGAAAATTTGTGTAGAGAATGGAGGGGAGCACATGGACGACTTTTAATTTCCATGCATGAGATCTTTGTGTATTTTCTGTATTATAACTTAATTTAGGTGCTTAAATAGATAATGTGACAGTTTTACTGGATCCATAGATATCTGCCTTTAATATCATTTTAAATTGCTGCATGGGGCCTTCCCTGGTGGTGCAATGGTTAAGAATCTGCCTGCCAATGCAGGGGACACGGGTTCGAGCCTTGGTCCAGGAAAATCCCACTTGCCGCGGAGCAACTAAGCCCATGTGCCACAACTACTGAGGCTGCGCTCTAGAGCCCACGAGCTACAACTGCCCGCATACCAAAACCACTGAAGCTTGTGCACCTAGAGCCCACGCCCCACAAGAAGAGAAGCCACCTCACTAAGAAGTCCATGCACCACAACGAAGAGTAGCCCCTGCTCGCTGCAACTAGAGAAAGCCCGTGCAGAACAACGAAGACCCAGCACAGCCAAAAATAAATAAATAAATAAATTAATTAATTAAGAAAAATAAGTTGCTGCATGGTATTTCATCATACAGATATTTTGAGCTTTATTTAATAATTCCTCTATCATTGGGCATTTAGGCTTGTTTACAATGTTGTTATAAATAATAACTGTAGTGAACATACTTAAACCATATAGACTTCTTTGATATTTGGTGAATAAATTCTTGGAATTACTGGATGAATAGGTGATAATTTTTAAGGCTTTAGTATAAATTGACATCCAGAAAGGTTATAACAGTTTCACTCTCCCATTAGTGTTACCTTGAACTTTTGACAAGACTATGTTAAGAGTTAAGAAAACAATGCATTTGCTAGTAAAGTGAAAATATCTTGTCTAATTTGAATATTTTGGATTCCCAGTGAAGCTGAAATTTCACCCCACATTTTCATTATTGACCATTTGCATTCCTTGTGTATTTTCTCTCCATGTCTTTTGATCATTTTTATCCTAGGGCTTTCAGCTTTTCCTTAATGATTTTCAAACACTCTTTTTATATTAAGGATGTTAAACCTTACGCTATTGGAGAGATTGTAAACGTTTTCCCCAATTTTCATTTGCCTTTTAATGTTTTAATTAAATGGGTACTTTGGGGTAGTTGAACTCTAAATCTATATTTAGGTCTTTACATTAGACGTTGAAAAATGTCATCTTGTTGGGCTGAAACAATGGGTTGGTTCTAGCAGGATCATTTTGGTTCCTACTGCATCCTTTTAAATATCTTTCTAGGTGCTGGCCTCCATAAATGTGATAAACCTGTCCTTAACCAAGTCATTGGCAAAACATCAGGACCAAAGTCCCCAGAACCTTTCCCCAGAGCAAGCTGAGCCATTAATTAGTATTCTTCAGGTATATTTTCAAACCGGTTATGACTACCTAAAGTGGTCATTTTCTAGTCCTTTTTTTGCTTTTCTGCCACAAGGATATCATTAGAATTAGTAGAATTCTTTTCAAAGACATTGTGAAATGGGGATACAGTATACATCTTTATTCCTAGTCAGCCGTCCGCATTAATAGCTGGCCTCACAGAACTTGTCCTTAATGCACAGAAACTGCCTGTTTGAGAAGCTATGCTATATTAAATTGATATATATATATATATATATATATATATATATATATATCCATCCTACCTTATTATACAAAGGATTTTAGCTAGCTTATTAGAATTAGTAAAACAAAAAACAATATATAGATAGTCTATAAAATATTTATAAGCCTTGACAGTGAAGTTAGAAAGCAGATATAGAGACCATGGGGTACTGCCTTTTTACAGTTGGGTCACAATTTAGTTCTGAGCTTCCTGGCAGCAAAAGTGAAAAGGGTTACATGATCACATACATGATTTATTTTGTCCTATAATATAGGACAAGAAAATAATGGCTCCTCAGAGCTACAGTCTGACTAGAATTCCATGTAGGTAAGTTTATGAACTTATCAATCTGAAGTTTATAGAATTTTACCTCCCTTTTCAAATAACTGGAAATGCAGGTGCTCATTTCTGGGCTCCTAGCTCCTTGCTCATTCTCCATAATTCTTGAGGAATCATATTTAACAGTTTTTTTTTTTTTTAACTGTTATTAAGTATGGTGCATGATGGCTTTGGACTTGATCCCACATAGAGTTAACAAACACCTAGCTAACTACCTTAGATTTTTGACTGGTCTTGGGTTCAGATCTCTTATACCGTTTTTGAATTTTATTCTCTGAAGATCAGGGATCATCCATCCTGACGGGGCTCAATAGGGCTTTGAAAGTGACTTTGACAAATTCCATGTGATATACTGTCACATGGTGTCACTATACACTGTCTTACATAGCCTAGAGCCTTTTCCACATTCTCCTAATTGTTAAAGATACATTCATCCTCTATTGATATACTTACCATATAGACAGTTGATTTATATCATTATTTGTACATATACCCCTGGTTATGTGACCTGAATGACAGAAAAATATGTAGAAAATACATAGTGCCCACTGTACATATAACACTATGTATAGTGACATACTATAGTATATACTATCTATAGTAATATACTATATATTATGTACTATCTATAGTTATATATATATCCATTTAAATAGTATATAAAAAATGTTTTATGGCAGAAAGAAAGGATTCCGCTCATTGGTTAGATGAGCAGCCTTTCTAAAAATGTCTGTGCCACTGGGCCATTTTCTGGGACGGGAGCAGTCATATCACAATTTTCCTATTCTCATAGTTCTTCCTTTATTCCCCATGTGTAGCTCTGTGCTGTCCGTCCTGTCCTTGTAGCTTTGGTCATGGCCTCTGTTGTAAGTCTGTGTGTAGACATTCAACAAGAACCTGCTGTGTGCCAGACACTGTACTTGGCATGGTGGGGAGGAGTAAAGTGTACAAGTTGCTATTTCTGCTCTCAAGTGCAATGTTTCAATTATTTAACAGTTGCACTGACCAGTCAGAAAGATCTTGGCTGAAGCAGGGTCCTTGAAGGCCCCGTGTGATGAGGGTGAAAGGGACATTAACCACTTAGTTGCTGAACTGTGGAAAGGTCTGGGAGCTCTGGGGAGTGGCCAGGGTAACAGGGTGGGACACCCAGGGTACTCAGAGCTGCAATTTTTTTACCAATTGGTAAGGAATTACTGAAATAGTTTAGTAACCAATACTGGTATACAGGGGCAGACTTGCCGAATGTCACTTCTGCCTATTCTCAGTCGCTTGGCCTTGGGGTAAAGAGAGGGGAGGCGCTCTGGCCCCTGAAAGAATGCAGATTGAGGGATTGCCCTCCTAGCCCTTGGCTGGTCACCCCGAGGCCTGCTCTTTGTCCTACCCTTGCCATGCCATTGGCAGCTTTTTACTCAGCAGCTCACAGGCTCCTGGCTAATCAGTAGTCAGTTGGCTGAAAGGCATTGAGCCCTTACTGTGCATTTGACAACTTTCTAGGTATTTCGGAGGTTGCACTGAGATCCCTTTTTGTTGGGAGCTGGGCAGACAGGAGTCATGCAGAAAGACCGTTACACAGCAGGCAGTGGCTGGCCTGAGCAGGTCTGCAGAACTAGCCAGTGTGGCAGACATCAGATATATGGGTTGGGTCCTCTAGGATTTCCACGGCCTCTCCATTTTCTCAGTTAAAAATATGTATATGGATATTTAGGTAGATATCACAGAGGGAGTAGATAAAGACCTTAGCAGAAATCTTCTTTTCTTAATCGGTTCTGGATTTGAGGCAACTCTGGTTCCACAAAGAGATACTTTTCTTTCTCAGGGTCTGTGGTTAACTGTCTCCCCGTTCCCTGCCCATCTCATGTCAGGCAAAATTATCATCCCCGCTACAGGCTGGGAGCTGAGGGCAGAGAGGTCTAGTTCTGACCGTAGCCTGTACCCCAGGAAAGAGATGGGCAGTTCTTGAACCGGGAGTTCTGGATGTGTCTTCTGATGGCTTTCCTGGCTGGTTTTTTGCTGGGGAAGGGGGAGCTACATTTGAATACCTCTTCTGCCCAAACCTCCCAGCCCTGCTCTGGTCCGGGCCCTTCTCCTTCCCTGTTCTGACAACTTTTGGGGAAAGGATGGAGACCACTGGGTGTGCGCCCACCCAGGAGCAGAAGGGATCGGGGTTCCAGGAGGCCCTGCTGCCCTGCCTGAGGTCCCTCCCTCTGTGAGGCTCACAGCACTGGCCTGACTTGCAGAGGGCAAGGGGCCTGTTTAGCGCCACTGTTTTTGTAAGCTAATGAAGGCAGAGAGGGAGCCACGGGCAATGATGCTGGGATATTAACTCTGACAGGAAGCTTGATCATAATTATCTTAACGAGGATAGGGTTAATTACAGTGGAAACTTAAAAGTTCTCTCTGTTTGAATCCGCTGGAGCTGAATGCATTGTGATGTTTTGTCATTTTGATGTGACTTTGGAAAAGGCACTGGGACTCTTCCGGCAGCCGCAGCGGCTCCTGGGGGAGCCCAGCCGGAGCCCTGCGAACGAGGTAACCAAGATGGTACCTGTGGGTGACATAATGGGCAGCTTTCCCGCTGGTGGAGCGGAGGCCGGCAGCCTGCAGGGCACTTTGGAGGTGCTGATTAGGTTTCCAGAGCAAACCACCTGCCACAGATCGGACCGCACACCGGGTCTCCCTGCCTGCCCTTGACATCTCCTTGCTGGGCCGGGAAGACCTCTCTCCAGCTGGCTGTGCCTTGCCCTCCCTGTTCAGCCCCTGGCCGTGGCACTCAGGCCTGCCTGGCCTTCCCAGCCCACCCCTCAGGCATTTGTAGCCACAGCCAAGCAAGCTGGTGGGTGACCCTGGAGTGACACTCACTTCCTCCACCAGGGCTCTTGGGTCTGGGGTGCTGTCCACGCACAAGGTTATAGGGGAGAAATTCCAGTCCTGCCACCTTTTTCTTGTAGCTACCATAGCTGTCCCTTGAACAGCATAGATCTGTGTGGACGCTTAAAGCCTTTTCTGCCTTGTCATTTAATTTAATAGCACACGTCTCTTTGCAGGCATCTTGTATTTAGGGGTATGAGCTCACAGATTGACCCACATAATTTCTTTCCCCGTCTTCCTTCCCGGAAAGCAGCAGCAACAACAACAGCAATAACACAAAAGTAAACTTTTTTTAAAAGTAAAAACTAAAAGCACCTTCCAAGCATCTGTTTATTGCCTTCCACATGCCAGCCAAGCTCCAGAAATCCTGTTCCCCTCCAGTTTTATCCTTCATTACGCTCTCTGCCTCCTGCCCCTCCAATCCCTCAGCTCTGAATTTAGCTGATTAAATCACCAAGTGCACACCCCAGCGATGACATGAAGACAGGGATTTATTAATTAGCAATCCCCTCACCCCCCGTAACCTGCCTTTTAACTGAGCAGCTAACAATATGACATGGCGAAAAGGATCTCGAACCAGACAGGTGACAGGGGATTTGAGGCTGAGCTTCCCAAGTGCTCTCTGAAGTCTCCCTCCTGTTTTGAGCTCTGCGCCAGAGCCCACCCTGGAGGGAAAGGCATCTCTGGGGGCACTCCTTCTAGTGTTCCCGGCTTTGTCCTCACCACGTGGTGTCATTTTGTCTTATGCCTCCCCTGAAGCACTCTTGGAAGGGAGCTTTCTTCTGCTTGCCAGTTGCCAACCCTTTGCTGATTCTCATGATAAAAGTATTATATGTGGATAACGTAACTCCGGGACAACGTGTATTTGGATGCCGCCTTTGACCAGAGCCCAGCTGATGTTTGTGCACAAAGGACCGATGAGCCATCCATTAGGTGCCCTGATGGGGAGGTGGCCACGACTCCCCTTGAGGTAAACGGGGGCTAGTCCTGAACACTTTGGGATCAGCACTCAGTAACCCCCAAGGGGAAGGGACTTCAAGAAAGCTTGAAGTTTCCGTGCTGAAGCCACACTTACTACACACCTTTGCACATCTCCTCCTCTGCCCGCCCCCTGCATCCTGAACAACCCCCACACACACACACCCCTGACCAAAGGTCAGGGCTTCCAGAAAAATCAATGAGGAAGGAGAAGAAAGAAACCAGTATTTGCTAATAGGTTGTTAGTCCTCTCCCACGTATTCCCTGTAAGATCCTGTGAGCTGGGGCAACATAGAAGAAGGGAACTCAAGGGGGTTGTTGAGATGCCCAAATTCAGGCTGCAAGTAAATGATGGCACAGAAGTAAAACCCCAGACCTTCCTGACTATACGTGTATAAATGTTGTTTTGCCTTCCTGAAACATGAGGAAGGAGAGAGAGGAGGAGGAGGAAATGGAACTTGGTGACCCTGTTGACCCTTGACCCCAAGTGTATGCGGTATTGCCCCCCTGCTGTGGCGCAAGTAGTGTCAGTTACGGGATTAGACGTGGTCTGGGTGCTGGGCCGTGGCTGGGACCACCTGGAGGTCTGGGGCAGGAGTGGGGCTGCTGGTGGAGCTCTGGGCCCAGTGGAGTCTGGGGGTTGAATTGCTTCTTCACCAGGCATCTTTCACCTCCTCTTGATCTTGGAGTCCTAATGACACAGGTCCCACAAGGGAGAGATGGATGTATTCAGAAAGGTCTGGTGCTCGAGTTCACACTCACGCCACACATACAGGCACTGAACAATCACATCACATGTACCGGCATTGCACACGCAAGCAGGAGGGTCTGTGATGGCAGGGCCATCAGTAAGTGCATAAATAGCGTAGACAGCATCTCCCCGATTCGTTACATTTTATAGAACAGGCAGGCAGCCCTGTGCGGGTCTACCCTCTGGTCAGCGTCGTAGCTCAGCTGTCAGCCTGTGCAGGCTCAGCACAGCTCTTGGGTCTGGCAGGTGAACGAGCTGGGAGCATGTGGCCGTGTGAGTCTCTCCACCGGGCAGCTTTCTGTAATTACCATCTGCGTGCACCGGGCAGGCACATGCGCACAGCTGCCCCTCGCTGCCTGCACCCCCAGCAGCCCTGTGCCCCTAACCTTAAGAGTTAACTTTCAGTTACGTCTATTAACAGGGCTGTTTTCCCCGCCCCACCCCGATACTTTTTTTTTCTCTGAGCCGGGTACTTAATTCTTTCCGATGCCTGTGTCTTTACTGCCCCGACATTTCCATTGCTGCATTCGGCACTTTTTTTCAAAAAAATGAAGTGAGAAATCCACTTTCCATAAATTAAAACAGTAAACATCAAGTCAGGAGGCTTGAGGCAGAAATTCCCTCAACCCCTTCCTTACCTCCCCTCCCCCCGCCAAACAAAAACAAAAACAAAAAGAAATCATGAAAGAAAAAGAAACAGCCACTCAGACTGGAGTGATTCCGTGCTTCCGCAGATATCTCGCCTTTTGAGGCAGCCACAGGGACACTGGGCAGAAGCAAATTAAGTGATTAGTAAAGAAAAAAAGCAGAGGGGAGAAAAAGTCAAAGGCGGTGAACGCAGAGAAAGGAAGCCTTCCTTGCCTTTTCCTAGGACTGCGTAGAGAACTGCTAAGAAATGATACTTGAAGTTATATTTATTATTGTAAGAGGGGTATGATATTTCTGGGCAGGAATGATGGATGACAACTTAAATTTGTGTCCAGGGAATGAAGGTGAACTGTGACAGAGTTATTTATCTTGGGAATGGAGGTTAGGGTCAGCTGAGGCTGGGTGCCTGAAGGCACAAGACATTGACAAATTTATCCTGCAGGCCGTATCTGAAGCCCTTTGTTTTGGATCCTGGCTACTCACTAAGTGACCCTCATCCTTCATGTTGGCAACGCGTGAAGGATGCGGTGAGTGCCAGCGGCCCCTTCTCCCCCGCCGCCCCCGCCCCGGCTCCCGCTACTAATTCTTGTCATTCACTTTGCTGACAGGCACCAAGCCCAAACTATTCCCAGTCCTGAAAGGGAAGGTTAAAATATTTATTTCGGCTCATAATGGCCTCCCTGATTTAGTGCAGGATCATTTTTCCTGTTGCCTTTGTCATTGCAGGTCACTGGAAGGACTGAGCGCGTTCGGGAGCCTGGAGGAACTCATCTTGGACAACAATCTGCTCGGGGATGACCTCGTGTTGCCAGGGTTACCCAGGCTCCACACCTTAACCCTCAACAAGAACCAAATATCCTTGTCTCTGCCGCCACCCACACTCCCGGCCCGGCCCCGCAGTGGTCCCCTCCCGCAGGCCACCCCCCCACCCCCGCCCCCCACAAATACCTGCGAAATGTCAAATGAGGTTTATGTGTCAGCTAAATTAAAGCAGGTGAAATACAGTCCGTGGGCAGACAAAGCGTTCTGTCTCTTGGCACTCGAGACACTTCGGAGTAATTTATTACAGGTCATTCGTAAGTGAAATGCACCATTATATCTTCCTGTTGCTCCATTTTAGTGTAGAGATCTAAGTTATGGCTGTAAAGAAATCTTTTTAATAGATAAAAATAGAGAAAGAAAATAATGTCACTGCTGCCGAGAAGGCAAAGCTGGGTTCTGTTTGCTTAGGCTTGTGTGGGAGGGCGACCTCTGGTGGGAAGCAGTGGGTAGTACCGCCAAGCAACCTTGGCCTTCAGGGAGGTTTCTGGAAGGCTTTGGCGCAGGCCTGGGGAATGCTTTTGGCCAAAGAGAAGGGGGAAGGGGCTCAGTTGGAGGATAAGTGGGAAGCCCAGGCCCAGCTCTGCCCTCTGTGGTGTTTATGGTACTAGGATGATGAAAAGGGCCGAGGAGAGCCATTCTAGTGTGTGGTTTCTCCTTAAATGGGTGAGGATCTAGCAGTCTGGGATGAGACTCAAAGGGACTAGTTGCTCTGGTTTCTGTAGTGAGGCTAAGAAGGGAATCAGAACCTTTATTCAGTGTAAGCCACACAGCTCCTCCATGCCTGCACAGTGCCAGCTCGCTTAGGCGGGGAGTTTTGTCAGTTTTGTTAACTCCTGTATCCTTCACACCTAGAATAATGTCTGGCGCAGAGTTGAGGTTCAGTAAATGATTATGGGATGAAGAAATCATTATCATCAGCTGTTCTTTATTGAGCACTCCTGTGCATCAGGCACTATGCTAGGTAACTTTAAGTGTATTATTTTTCATTCTTTCCAAACCCTTTGAGAAGGGTGTGGTTTGTCCATTTACCTAGATGAGGAAAGAGGTGAAATATAGGCCCACAGCCAGACATTTAACAAGATGCGAGGCCCCGGATTCAGTCTCAACTGTGGCCAGATCCACAGTTCTTTCCATTTTACTGTGTTACTTCAGACTTGAAGTCCAATCACCTTGTTTTATTGATGGAGCGTTTGAGACCTGGTGTGGTTTAATCACTGGTTCACATGGTAAGTTAGAAGTAGAAATGGGATGGGGGCATTTTCCCATAGAGTATGAAATAAAGCCAGATAAATATGTTAAGATTAACATATATGTTTATGTCAGCTTTAAGAATGATTTGCTCAATTATTTTTAGCCACTGTTTATATGGTAAGTCATAAGTTAATATTTTCTTTTTTCAGTAAAATATGCTATTTGTGTCCATTAATAATAGGCACTTTCTTAGAAGGAGAAGGCCTACAAGTAAACATCGGTCTTTATCATATTGAAATGTTGATGGATTCTTTTTTTTTCTTCTCCTATCCTTTGGTCAACCAAGTTTCCTAGTTGTTGTTTGAAAAATTATTACAGTCAGTGTGTCTTATGGGTTCCTTAGCTGTCTGGGATGATCAGCTGGATGATATTCTCAAATCAATTAAGAATAAAAGGATAATTAGACTAGAATTTGGATGATATGGTTCCTCCTATGGACCCCAATGCTCATGTCCTGTGTCCCACGTCACTGTAGAGTATTGGAGTTGTTGGACTTGGGTTCATGAGTCAGCTTAATCATGTTTAGCTGTGTGGCCATGGTCAAGTAATCTCAGAGCCTCTGTTTCGCATTTTTGTGTGTGTGTGATGTTACAGCTTTCACCTGCCTATCATAATAACTCATAAAGAGGAATATGTGAAAAACTTTTTTGTATGTTGGAATCAAAGTACAATGATGACATAAGCAAAGCAGGTTTCTGCATAGCTATAAAACCAGCTGCCTCTGCCCTGGGATATTGTCAAGAATGCAATATAAAAAATGGTACAGTGGGAAGGGCTTCCCTAACAGCCCACAGATGAAGTCACAAGGACTGTACAGCAAATGCTGTACAAATGCTAATCCCAAACTCAATTCCTCTTCTCACTCAGCACACTTCCTGGCTGCTTCTCTGTTGTATTAATTGGTACGTACTGAGAAATGCAAGCTCCTTTTAGCACCAGCCTGAGCAAAACAATTAAAAGAAGGGCATACCAGCTGTGAGAGAATGTCATTTCATGCAATCCCAGTCTGCAGATGAATCAGTGGGTGATTTTTTTTTTTTTTTTGATCAACCACTGATTTATGTAATAACCAATTATTGGAAAGTATTTGTTGGATACTAGTGTGTCTGAAATACGTAGGTTATAGTATTGCTTTCTTCTATTACCACTGACAATTGAAGAGGTATTGAGTAAATATTGATGCCTGGCAGATTACCTGGTTAGTCTAATTAGGTTAGATTCTACTAATATTCATGCTTCATGTGAACTTACTAAGCATTACTGTCTCCCATTTTAGAGGATTCATTTTCATAACCTGGCATAGAATATACTGAAAATGCACAGGGATACACTTTAGAATTAATTAATTAACTTTTTCAATTTATTTAAACTAAAAACAACTGCAACAAAAAAGCGGTTTACCATTTCTCCTACTCCCATCACCCCCTCCCTCTTCTGGCAACCACCAGTCTGTTCTCTCTATCTATGAGCTTGGTCTCGATGTCGTTATTGTTGTTTTAGATTCCACATATAAGGGAGATCATACAGTGTTTGTCTTTCTCTGTCTGACTTATTTCACTTAGCATAATGCTCTTGAGGTCTATCCATGTTGTCACAAATGGCAAGATTTCATTGTTTTTTATGGCTGAATAATATTTCATTGAGTGTGTGTGTGTATCACAGTTTCTTTATCCATTCATCCTCGATAGACACTTCTGTTGTTTCCATATCTTGGCTATTGTAAATAATGCTGCAGTGAGCATGGGGGTACATATGTCTTTTCAAGTTAGTGTTTTTGTTTTCTTTGGATAAATACCAAGGAGTGGAATCCTGGATCATATGGTAGTCTTAATTTTTTGAGGAACTGTCATACTGTTTTCTATAGTGGCTGCACCAATTTACATTCCCACCAACTGTGCACAAGGGTTCCCTTTTCTTTACATCCTCACCAACACTCATTATTTCTTGTCTTTTTGATAGTAGCCATTCTAACAGGTGTGAGGTGAAATCTCATGGTGGTTCTGATGATTAACGATGTTGAGCATCTTTTCATGTACCTGTTGGCCATCTGTATGTCTTCTTCGGAAAAATGTCTATTCAGATCTTCTGTCCATTTTGTAATTGGATTGGTTTTCTTTTTGCTTTTGCTATTGAGTTTTATGGGTTCTTTACATATTTTAGATATTAGCCCCTTATGAAATATTATTTACAATTATTTTCTCCCATTCAGTGGGTTACCTTTTTGTTTTGTTGGTGCATTCCTTTGCTGTGCAGAATGTTTCTCATTTTTAAAGGAATAAGGTGGACTGAATAACGGTTTTGTTTTCAGTGTCGCTATCATCAGATATTAACAGGCTTCTTGTTTTTCCATGGTTCAGTCCTTTTCTCCAATCTGTAGCAGTAATGCTCAGGGAGCAATGATGGTGGTGTGAAAGGGACTGCAGCAGAAGGCAAAGTGTAGTTGTAGAGCTGGCCAGTTATATCACTACACTGTTGTTAAGTACTTTACTGCCAGTAGATACAAAAGATAACTAGTTAGCTTTTTCATGATGCAGCATGACTTCTTTCTCCCCTGATCTACCAGTGTGATCATGAAGATTGGTTTACCTTCCCCATGCACTTGACCAAGAAGTTGTAGAATGAAAGGCAGGTAGAAGCAGCAGTACATGCTGCTACATGCCATTCTCTTATCCTATACTCCTGACTTGACCTTTTCAGCCAACTGACTCTCCTCCCTACTTATGGAAATACTCCAGGCTCTACAACAGTTATGAGGTTCCATATTGCTATTGTGACTCCATGAAATGCCTTAGACTAGGGCTTTGTCAGTTAGCTTTGCTGCATAATAATCCACCCCAAAAATTAGTGGCTTAAATTAACAGATATTTTTGGTTTACAATTCTGTGCATCAGCTATTTGGGCAGGGCTCAGCTGGATGGTTCTTCTGCTAGTCTTGCTTGGGTCACTCATGCAACCGCAGTTATTTGGAGGCTCGGCTGGGGCTGGATGATCTGAGATGGCCTTGCTTATATATCCGGAGGTTGGTACTGGTTGTTGGCTGGACTACATGTCTCCAACAGGCTAGCACAGGCCTTTCCATGTGGGAGGGATGCTCCAAGAGCAAAGCTTGACGTACAAGTACTTTTAAAGCCCTGTTTGCATCATAGATGTTGCTGTCCCATGGCCAAAGCAAGTCACATGCCAAATGTAGAACAAATATGAGAGGGATTCCAGAGCCCAAACCAAGCATCTGGCAAATTTCTTCTCAATTCACCTTCCCAGCTGCACACTTCCTCCTTGATCTCCCAGCCCTTTGTTCCACTTCTGTTCAGCCCTCAGCTTTGGGGTCCTGTTCTGGTAGACCTAAGAGCTTGGTTGTCCCAGTCTACCTCTTCATCTCATATTTATAGCTTATCTCTCTCTTCTTCCTTTGGCTTGTTTGGACTAGTCCCATAATCGCTGGCCATGGAGTTGACTTCCTCTCCTCAACACTCATATTCTCACACTCTCTCCTTCTTGCTCACCCATGAGCATGGACAGTCTCAGCCATATCATGTCTGAATACTCAACCCTAAATAAGGGCACAACAGAAATGTCAGGAAAATATAGATAGTTAACCTTTGCACAATCAAATTATTCTCTCCCACTTGCCCTTTGGGGGTGGGTGGGGAAAGGTGATAAGCTGACTTCATTTTAAATCACACTTCATTTCTTTATTTTCTGTGTCTCTTTGCTTAAGCACATGTGTGAAGAGACAGTATGAATTATAGTGCCAACAGGAGGAAAGAATAGTGCTATATGTTACACAGCTGGGCTGTGGTAAGGAGAGCAGTGTGTGGAGTTAGAAGGCCAGACTTGAGTTCCCATAGCAACTTACCGTGCCGTCTTGGGGAAGGGTCTGTACCTGTAAACTGGGTATTACACATTTGGAAGTATTGTTGAGAGATTGTAATGGCATTTTATATAGATGTATGAAATCACTTAAACACCCCAAAACTTTACAAGTTCTTTGAACCCTTAACTGTTAGCCAAAACCTCGATGCCTTAAGTGAATAAGCCCAAATTGAAAGCAACTGAGGTACAGAGCACAGCTGGATGACAGAACCTTATGATGTCCCACAAAAGCATATGACCCCTCATTTTTCAGTGTTTTAAATTCTCCTTTCTGTGTTAGGAAATGACGAGAAGTGTCATTTTATAGGGCCTAGATCTGAATATAGACTCGGCCATTTAGAGACTGTGTGACCTTTGACCATAGTTTTCTTATATTTTTAGAAGTATCTTTTTTTTCAAAAATTAATTAATTAATTTTTGGCTGCATTGGGTCTTCATTGTTGTGCGTGGGCTTTCTCTAGTTGCAGTGAGCGGGGGCTACTCTGTTGCAGTGTGCAGGCGTCTCACTGCAGTGGCTTCTGTTGTGGCGGAGCACAGACTCTAGGCGCGCGGGCTTCAGTAGTTGTGGCACGTGGGCTCAGTAGTTGTGGTGCATGGGCTTAGTTGCTCCGCGGCATGTGGGATCTTCCCGGACCAGGGCTCGAACCCGTGTCCCCTGCATTGGCAGGTGGATTCGTAACCACTGCACCACCAGGGAAGTCCTGACCATAGTTTTCTTAATTGTTATCTGGATGTGATAATATTTCTGACACATGTGGGTGTGAATCAAATATGCCATGTAGACTGTTTAGCATTTGAAAATCTTCTCTCAGGATAAGCTCTGGCTGAAATACCCGCAATGGTCACAGGTGCTGCCGTTTGACCTGGAGCTGAGCACAGAGAGAGGTACATACCCATTCTCACCCGGGAAGCAGCTTCAGACCTGTGCAACTGGACGTGACACCATGAGATTCCCCTCCTCCCTCGGGCTCCAAACTTTCAAGGCAAGATGTGGCTTTGATCTTGGGCCCGCTGCAGAAAATCTCCATTGGCAAGCCTAGCCATGACAGCTGGGCTCTGCAGTGGCAACTTTCTGTAGACAACACTGAAAAAAATCTAAATGACAAGTACTCTGGAGAAGACTTGATGAGGGAAACCAGGTGTGTGCTGAGAATGCAGCTGCAGAGAGTTGAAACTGTGCCAGATAGCTTCACATTTTAAAAAGGAGAAAAAATGAAACCACCCTTCGGAGAACCCCTGAAAGTGGCTCCACTGAGGTAGTCTTGGTTAGCCAGGGACACTGAGTTCCCTCCGCTGATTGCCTCTGGTTAGTTTTCTATGCGACTTGACAGAAAGGAATGTGACAAGTTCTGTCTCTGAGCTCGCAATCAGGCAAGACAGGGCTGTGCTTGTCCTTACTGACCCAGGAGACGAAGAAACCAATTAAAACTTCTTCTCGCGTGTCATCCTCCAATGGTGGTATCAACATAATGATGATGTTCTGGTCCAGAGCGTCCGCGGAGTAGGTGCTAGTGATTTCTCACAGTGTGGATTTGGGGGGACCACCTGGCCCAGCCCAAATGATCATTTAGCGGGTAGTTGGAAGGCTTAGGAAGAAGGACTCGCTTCTGCCTCACAAAATATCCTAAAGGAGGCAGGCTCTGAGGCTCCAAGGAATCCAGCACTTCTTGGATTCATTGGCATAGGATGGCTGAAGCTTCTTGAAGCCTGCAGACCCTTTGCCCAAGAAATTCCCATGATCAAGACATTCGAATGAGTCTGCCTCTCCATGGCCTCCTGTTAAGAGGTGGATCCAGATTTTGTGGAGTACGGAGCTTGCATAATTTGAGGAGGCCCTCTTAAAGGCAAAGACTATAATTACAAATGCAAAATTAGGTATGAAGAGGAATGTTTATTTGGAATAAAAAACACATCAAAGCAAATTAAAAATTTTTTAGGTTGACGGATATTGCACATTAAAATATTTAGCAAGCAATCTCCTTTATACTAAACGTATCTGTATAAGAACTTTTTTCTATTTCTTTTCTGCAAATTCCCTTATAAGTTCATTATGTAATTAAATTTTGCAGTGTCTTCTATAGAGAGTAGATAATTCCATCTAATTGAAAATTGATTTTTATTTTTAATATTTAGGGATGTTTCTTTCAGTTTCACCATTCATTATTGGTAATTTCACCACTGAATTATTGGTAAAAGTTTTAGAATTACTAAATTTTGGGAAAACTCTTACACATTTCTCTCATCTATGAGCTAAAAGATTTCAAGACATTTCAAGTTAGTTGTGTTTGAGTGTGTGTGTGTATACATACTCAGCAACTTAATATTAAATATTCTCTGAATTGATAAGTTCATTAACTGTTTTATCGTCGTTTTTATGTTGGTCCCCACATGTGTGTGTCAGCATGGTGGGTGGTAGGAATATCACTGCAAGCCATTCCTACTTGTGCTGTTGTAGTAAGAGACACAGAAATGACTACAAACCACAGAAACAGACCCACTGAATCCTAATTCAATGCCACTGCTTCACCATTTCCTCTTAGGTCCCCAGAGTTCCCACAGCTACTCCAGCATCATCCTACTCAAGCAGAAGTGTGACAGAAGAAGTCCTACCAGAGAAAGACAACGCTCTTAACTGATTGCGGTTCAATTAACCTACTTTTGCAGGTTTTATGAAAATATGTGACCATGTGACTCTATTACCAGGGCCTTTCCCAGGACCCTGGAAAGGGCCTATGTAAGCATGCAGCCCTCACGCACAAGCTCTGTTAGCTCTGTGGCACGTTTACGTACGAAGATTTACTCACATTAGACTGGGCCTACTTCCCTGGATGGTAGAATGCAAGGCTTCCCATCGCTAGCTACCAAATGTTGAGGCATGACTGGGACTTCAAGGCACCTCCGTTGCCCAATGTTTCCCTAACTTGAAGATCTTGCCAGTTTTGAGTTCCATTCCTTCACGTTCTCACCTTCATGCAGTAGATGAAGAAAAGGTGAAGCTTTAAGGAATTTGTCTCTAAGAGGGAAACAGGTTTGGCCTGGACTTTGCCGTCCATAGCAGAAAGGGCTTCCCCTGGGTTCTCTAGGGCCGTTGTCCACATGAATACTTCTAGTCACCTCACGTCAACACATCAGCGCCATTTCGGCAGCCTACTCTCTTGCAGTCTCGCAAAAGAAATACTGCGCCAGCGAGCAAGAGTGATCAGCTCTCTGGCTGCCCCCCTAGAACTAGGACCTGGCTTGAGGCTTCTGGACGACCTGATGGGCATGAGTCTTAGTGCTCCTTGGAGCACCCAGTGGGTCCCCTGTGTGGGGCAGAGGATTGGAGAGAACCTTGAAGGGGAGAAACCAGGACTGGAGCTGAGGCCCATGCAGGTCCAAGTGAAGGTATGGGGTATCCTACCTGAATGATGCTGTTGGCCCCTAGGCAGTCCTGGTACTGAACTACGACTGAAAAATTTTTGAGGAAGACACTCCAAAGCACGGGGGGCCCTGAGGTGCCTCTGCCTGGGTCGAAGGGCAGCACTTGTAGAGTACTGGCAAGATTCCTTTTTTTTTTTTTTTTCCTTTCTTTTTTTAATGTATTGGTAATGACTGTGAAGGATCCAAAGATAGAACCTGCTGGAAAAGGCAAGTTTTCCCTGAAATTGTTCACTGTCATTTTAATTGGTTTTATTTAAATGATTTTCTTAAAGAGTGTGGTGACTGAACTTTAAGAAGTAGTAAGTATGTTTTGTCTTGGGTGATGAAATACATTAATGTTTTGACTCCTGGCCACTTAAACCTGCTGTATTTCAAGCTTACCTCCTTGGTGGGACCTCCTTTCTCATCTTCTCCGTGTGCTCCTTTTCCCATCATCCTCATTCCAGTGATTCTTTGTGGTCATTCCTGGATGTCATCGGTTGAAGATTTGAAAGATTGATCACTTTGTTGTCCATTGTCCTGTCTTTGTTTAGGAAATGGGGGGGGTGATGTTGGCAAGTGGAAACCCACAGTGGATGAGGATGCTTGGACCCTCTTTAACTAGTTTTCCCCTCTTTGGCTTGTGAGCTTGCCTTTTCGTTGTCTTGGTCTTGCTCCCTCCCAGGGTCCGGTGCTTGTTCTTGTGTATGATGTTGACATAGCTTGTGTATGAACAGTGCTTGAAGGAACTTAGTTTGGAAAATATAAGGTTGAAGGAAGATATGTGAGCTTCAACCATCTGAAGGGCCATCACATGGAAGACAAGAATGACTTATTCTTTGTGACTCCCAAGTAGCTAAATTGAGTCAGTGGGTGGGAATTCGAGGAAGATTCAATCCCTGGGGAAAGAAAAACTCTCTTCTTATGGTTGTTAGAGGTAGAATGAACTTCCTTGTGGTGACCCTTTGGCAGATATGTTAGGGACTGGATTCAGACATTGGTTGGATTTGGAGTTCAGCTGACAAGCCAAAGTATGAGAAAATTGGGATGACATCCCACGGTTAGAGAGCATTGTCACAGAGTAAGGGCAGCCCTTTTATTTCATTTTTATTTTCTCCTGGAAATGGTATCCTGAGTCTTTGACTCTTGTGTGCTGCATCCACCATCATGTATTTAGCCCCTGTATGCTCTGCTGGCATACATTCGCTGGCAGGGACCCCGTTCTCTCTGCTGATACTGGCTAACTCTTCTCATCGATAGGCTCCTGGTAGAGGCTCATGCCTCTGTTCACAACCTGCTGAGTCAGCTTCCCTAGGGCTCAGCTTTCTGTATGTGGCTTGGGAGCCGATGTGTGGACTAGTCCTTCCCAATGCCTGGGATTCCCTGAATCTATGACTCCTGCCTTATTTGGTTTGGGGTCTCAGTGTTTATCTTGACCGAACAGTGGGTCCCACTGAGGGGATGGATCATGGAATACTGTCACCACTATGCCCCACCTTTTCTTTTTCATTCTCTCCTTCATAGAATATTGATTTCACAACAGATTCTCAGGAAATGCTTTCTGACCTCCCTGGCTTCACTAAAACTGTCCTAACTGTTTGTCTTCTCCTCCTAGCTTTGTTCTCCTTTTCACCCAATCCAATGTCTTATTGCCACCAGTGAGGCCACTGAGCGATGCTTAGCTCCACAAGAGGCTGTCAGATCGTAAAGGACGCTGCTAACCCCTGTTTGCGTCCATGCCATTCCCACGTTTTAATGATGAATTTCTCCCTAAAGGAGAACGAATATATTTCTGATGAGGCCTTTGGAAGTAATTTCTTGCTTTCATTACTAGAAAAAATAAAGTTTTATGGAGCTGCATATTGTAAAATATTTTACTACATGGAATCTACCCGTCATCATTTAAAACAAAAATAGAACTATATAGGAAAGAAAAGTACAGTGAAACAGTTAAGCTCATTCATTCTTTCTTAAGTGATCTGGACTTAACCTCACCTGCCCAGAGAAAAGCTGGGCTGTGTCCCAAACAGTAGGAGGGAAAAACTAGCCATGCCAGACACGCACAGCAAGTTGATTTCAACCCTCACCCACGTCTTGTCCTGGGAGCAGACGGGACTCAATCAGCTGCTAGGCTGTGCCTGTCAGGTATGGTCTGTGCTCCTTGCTAAGCCTTTTGTCTTTCTGGACCAAGATCCTTAACCTTTGTCACGTCACTGACTTGGAGTGTCTGCTTGATCACCTGGCAGAAGTGACACCAGCTCTGGAGTACCTCAGCCTGCTGGGAAATGTGGCATGTCCCAACGAGCTAGTCAGCCTGGAAAAGGATGAGGAAGACTACAAGAGATACAGGTGAGTATCTAGGGGTTTGAGCATGATGTGAGAAGGGAAAAATGACATCTTTGGGGAGACACTATTATATTCTGGGGTGCATAGTAGATGTCTGGTAAGTATCAATGGCCCCTTCATGCTGTATTAAACTTTCCCCCTTGGGTACCCTATAGCCAGGGTCTCCCTTCATTGAGGGTAACAAGAGTCAAGAAACATGAAAAGATGTTGTGTGGTGTAGGCCAGGCATTGACAAACTTTTTTGTAAAGGGCTAGATATTAAATATTTTATGCTTTGAAGGTCATATGTTCTCTGTCGCAACTATTCAACTCTTCCATTATAGTGCGTAAGTAGCAATGAACAGTTTGTAAATGAATGGGCAATGCCATGTTCCAATAAAACTTTACTTACAAAAACATGCAGCAGGCCAGCTTAGACCCGTGGGCTATTTTTTGGTGGCCCCTGCTCCTGTCGTAAGATCTTCCTGTCTGCTTCTGAGTCACTATTTAGAGAGAGGGTACTTCCCACAAAGGTTTAGGGAGCTTATATACAATCCCAAGAGGAAATCCCATGAGGCATATGGCTTTGTTCTATAAAGCTATGCCTCCGTGTCCACCAACAATGGGATTTGATGGGCTCCAGGTAGAAATGCTTTTTTTTCTTCTCTCACCTTCTGAACCATCTGCTTTGAAATACCTGATCCAAACTCACTTCTCTTTAAGGTGTCTTTTTGATCTAACCCGTTTTACTAAACTCATTTTTCCTCTACACTTGAAATTCTGTATGCTCTTGTTCTTGATTATTGTTCTGTAAATGTTTTGAATGATCTTTTCATGTGTGTAGTGTAGCTTTTCTCTCCATTATGATGTGAGCTCTCATTAACACCCCACCTGAATCAATGTGGAAAGGAGGGAGAGAGGAAGGAAGGAAATGTAAGGCAGGTAGGACTACTGGAAAATAAGTTTGGGAGGACTGGGGAGAAAGGATGATGGTTCGAGAGGAACTGGTTCTATTGGGGTTCAGATTTTTAAATCTGTGGTGACCCATGAAGGAATGTAGTTGAGGGCATACATTTTTATATAAAGGTAAAGCTGTAAGAAATAGTGAAGGTTATTGAACATTGTATGTTAAAAAAACATACACACACACACATATACATGTTAGCAAGAGTACAGCAGAAATTCAGCTATACTTCTTTATTGGGAAGAATTTTGTAGGAATCTTAGACTGTTTTTAAGCCATCTTAGAATAAAGCTGTATCCCTACTTCAAAAGAAATGCACTAAATCTTTTTTCCTCATGAAGATTTTTATTCGGGATGTGATACTGTCGATTTGAATATGATTTCTATTAGGAGAAATATGGTTAATATCCAGCGAGTGAATAGTTAACATTTCTAAATCAACCTGTTAAGTTAATCACTTAGAACTTAATTTGCTTCTTTAACAGTTACTCTTACCAACTTTGAGTAATTTAACACATGATTTCAGCTATGAAGGGGTCATTTAAAACATTTTATCTTCTGGCAGCAACTTATTATAAGATGTATCTTGGAAGGGTCAGGAGGTACAAGAAAGTTCTCTCAGTTAACATTTTTAGTAAACCAAGTATTGTTTGGGAAATTCTCATTTGTTTTTTGACTTTTTTCTTTAGATTTCTGGTTTTAATGCTTTAAAATCACCCAATAAATTTTATATATGTACATATACATGCATGTGTGTATATGTGTGTATGCACACATTCACACACATTCATTCTTTCATTCACTTATTCATGGAGTTATATGTGAATTGAACTGTAGGTGCATTTTTTTTTAGAATGAGAGTAATAGAGTGAGGAAAATCTCCCACTCCACCTTACTCTCTTCAGTCTCAAAGAGAAGGTTGTAAAGGAAAAAGAAAAGCTAATACTATCTTTGTTGTTATTGTAACTAGTTGCATTGGAAAAAATACTTAGATCCATGGTGTAAGGGGTCAGATCAAAAGATCTGATGTGGAGTGCTAGTGGGACCTTTAAAATGGGGAGGACAGTTTAGACCGGTGACCCTTAACCAAGGCTATACTTGTGAATCATCCAAGGCGTTTTGATTCATTTAGTGCCAAATGCAACAAAATAGTCAATAGGTGACTTTGATGCTCAGTCAAGAACTACTGGACTAAGGGGTATTTAAAGTCCCTGTCAGCTCTGGTGTTCTGAGATACTGTTCTCCCAAGCAGTTACGGTTCCCCTTTGACCATCTCATACCATTTTATATATTCCATCTTGTATATTTCTCTGACTACTTCATATATGTCGACATCCAGAGAATGGCTTCCAGAAAGTCAGGACTGCGTCTTCTTGCCCTTTGAAGCCTTATCAATACTGAAAGTAGTGCTGGCTGTGTAATAGGGACTTGGTAACTGTTTACAGGAGGCAGCTTGAGATTACCCTTCCATCTGAGAAGCTGAGTACTTGCAGAGAAATGCAGGGCCCTTTGGGCACCTTGGGTGCCCACTGTCTATTTAGAATTAGATCCACTTGGATGTCAACAAATGCAGTTAACAAGTGAGGAACTATCCTTCAGAATCTACCCAAGTGTTGGTCGTTGGGTCATGATTCTTTAGGGAGGGCTTGATTGTAGAAGAGTGATCCTTCTCCTGGGCTGGCCTGGCCTGGGTACCCTCCAAGCATACCTTCCCCACTCCAGGTCTGTTACCCCTGGAAGCCGTGGAGGGATGGGGCTGGGGAGGCTGTGTGTTAGTGCACATATGTCAAGGTTGCCATGAGGAGCTGGATTCTAGAGGCCACACACAGCCGAAATCACATCTGGTCAGAACTACCTTAGAAAATCCATAAGTCACCCACAGCACTGGCAAGACGCTCACCCTCTGAGAGAAACAGGAGCTAAGAACAGTGGAGGGAACATTCAATGTGGGCCCATCCCGTTATACATCGACTGCACGGCCTCTGATGCTTGAGTGGAGTGGCAGGCCTGTTCTCTAGCAATTCTCGATTTTTTATTTCTTTTACTTATTTTTTCTTTCTGCTTTAACAAGCAACGTCACCCTTGCATTTGGATGAGATGAACGGGTGGATGAGGCAGTTCTGTCCTATGGTCTGTAAGCAGCCCTGCTTTGTTCATCCTGGAGTCTGTGCTTCATTTGCCCCTGAGAAATTTTAGAGTTTCACAATAAGACTTCTGAATCCTGAGTTCCTGTGGCATTTGGGTTTCTACAAAACAGTGTAGCCACCGTTCGTTTCCTTTCGGTAAAATATTTTCCTGGCCCTTCATCCACTAAGCATGAGGTCAGCCTTCCTTCTAGCTGTTACCCAGAGCCTAATAGTAGGGCCTCTATGTAAATTTATGGGATATTTTCGCTCGAAAATTGCTTAAAAAATGAATGATATTTCTATAGTTTACTGTTTTTCACTTTAAGTACATTTTCTGACAATATGTCTTCTATTAATCATTTAAGCAGTAGTAGGAGCCTTAAAGGAGTGTATTCAGAAGCAAGAACCCATGGTTCATTTAGTGCTGTCTAAAAAAATTTCACGTTGATTGGCATCCTCTGTGGTTATGTGATGTAATATTTATAATATGTCCCCCAGCCATACATCAAAACAAGTACGTCTCTAGTTTCATTGCCATGAGATGTGTTGATTTCAGAGAGGTCAGTCCAGTTTCAGGTCACATGGTGAACAACCATTGGACCAGAAATGGGAAGTGACCAGATTTATGGAGCTATTGGAAATGGCCCCACAGTTGCTTCAGTTTCTACTGATGCTTTCCTCCCCTCTCCCCACCTCACCCCTTTTCCTTCCTCACTTACCCCTGTGCACCCAGTTGGATTTTCTTGGCACACGTCCCAACAGTAAAATGAGCCCCTTAAATCCGTGAGTGAGCCTGAACATGCTCCCAAGTTGTTGAGCGGTGCCCTGGTCCTGCTGGGGCAGGAACTAAACTGAGCCTGGGGTTCCTCTGTGCCATTCATCACAGCTCATAGCTGAAATATGTCCATTGCCACGTTATTACAGGCGCTGAAACCTGCCCTTGCTTTGCCATGTGTACACAGTGGGCTGCTATTTTGGAATGAATGTTGAATGGAGGTGCATGTTGAAGGGTGGTGCTGGACCGGAAGGTCCAGCCGCCTTCAGGACTGGGGCAGTAAAGGATGGGGAAGCCGAGCTGAGCCGGGGGGCCACCACTGTACTAAGGATCCCTTTGGGGCCTCCGGTGGACTTGAACACTGGCCAGACAATAAATCAAGTATGGGGAACTTGGATGCCCAGGATGGTCTATTTCTTGTCTTCCTTTGTCATTCTTTTCTTTCCTCTTACTGCAGGAAAGACAGTAGAGTGGAAGTCAACAGCGTACAAGGGCTAGACCTCAGGCATCAAATAAGGGAGTTGGTCTCATGGTCTCTTAGTGTTTCTTCCTCCACTAAATCTTTCTGTCACTAAATCCTCCATTCTCTCCTGCCACTCCAATCTCTGGTTGGCTTCTCCTTCCTCCCTCCTCCTCAGTAGGCCCCTCTGTATTCCTTACAACTTGAAATTATTTAAAACGTGACACCCTTTCTTTGTTGCCTCCCAGGGAGCGGCCCTGGGGCCTGCCCAGTGTCTGTCTCACTCAGCCAAGGGGAAGGAGGGAGGGACCTGCCATCGTCCGCTGGCCGTCCTGGGCTACCACCATTTCCCAGCCGTAGAGGAGCTGTAAAACTTGTGGCTTACATAACCCAGTGAGCATTCTCCAGCTAATCTGCAATCTGGGCTTTGAAGATCACAAGAAAGCAAAGGTCACGACCCAGAGATCAAAGTGACAGAAGCCCACAGAGTAATTGCTGGTGACCCTCTGTCGAGGGCCTTGGTCTGTCCTGTGGGTGTATTGTTTGCACTGAGACTTCAAACGTGCTGCTGCCGGTGAACGGTGAGGGAAGTCAGCTGGCCTCGGCCGGTTGTCAGGCGTTCATTAATGCTGTAGGTGAGCTCACCTCAGCTCATTAGAAAGTATCGCCATCTCTCCACTCAGTGTTTGTTCATCCCTCTGTGGTCTTTATTGACTTTTCCTCACAGTTCTCCTTTACCTGGAGATGTGAGGGGGTGGTCAGACAAGGAAATTGGAGTAATAGGAAAGGAGGCTATGGATGCATTTATTGTAAATTAACTTGGAGGCACATGGAATTCAAGCCAGCTAAAGCTTAAAAGAGGCTGGGGCAGCATGTTGCCCTTTCCCTTCATGGCACAGATGGAGAAATTGAGGCTCAGGAAGGTGGCAGAGACTGAGCCAAGATCACACAGCAAGCGAAGCCCAGAGCCTGGGCTCTTTCCTCTGCCCCGTTAGTCCCCACGCTTTTTGTTGGGAAGACCTCCCTCTTGTCATTTTCTCCCCTCCCCCACCCCCCCCCCAAACACTTGAAAGCTTTGGTCTCTTCCATAAGCCGCACTGAAGACGCTGCTAACTTTTAAAAATTCGTCAGAGACATTTAGCTGTTGATCAGTGCTTTTGATCAGCATGAGGTAAGCAGTGTTACCAAACTGGGTTGATGTCAGCCAGTCACGAGCAAAGAAGCTTGATGTTTTGCTGGCGTGTCCACGCTCTTCTGTTAAGCTTTGTGAAAGTTTGAGAGCCGTTCATGGATCACCCCTTGCTGCCCTCGGGGCCCCCGGGTGGGGCACCAGTCACCAGGTCTCCCCACTTCCCATGCATGGGAGCAGGAAGGCAGCAAGGAGCATTGAGTGCTGTAAAAGGAAGGAAGTGGGGAAAACCCCAGTGACGCCACATCCAGTTCCCTCAGGATCTGAAAATGTGGCGTTTCTTGAGTAGAGTCTCCTCAGAGGATGAAACATGGCAGCCAGCCCCAGGAGCAGACATCGGAGATCTGTCTTGGTGTTTCCGTGGTTGTGCAGAGGGCCTGAGGAGCAGCCAGATCCCCTGGGGAAGCAGATGTGGGCAGGAGACAAGAGCACCTTCCCTTCCCTTTGAAGTCTACATGAAAAATGCCAGAGCTTTGGGATTTCGGTAGAGAAAATTGATTTGGGAGCAAACAAATAAACAGACAAAAAAGCCTTTCTGCCGTTCCTTTTGTCCCTCCTAGCAGTTGTAGGTAACCGGTAACTTCCGAAGAGAAGTTCTTTCAGGAAATGGAGCATCCTCTATGAAAAGAGAGAGAACCCGAAAAGCTCTGTGTAGGGCTCTCACTTTTGGAGAATCTGTTTGCAGACAGAGACAGATGGGTCTTTGAACACCTTCCCAGGGTCCCTGGTCTCCTCTCGATAACCTCACCTTCCATATCACAGCCAGGGGGACCCCTGATTTCACTCCCTACCCCTCCCAGCCCTGTGGCTTTCTCCCAACCACCTTGGGAAGGTCAGGAAAGTTGGCATTGCCCTCTGGAGCAGGGGACATGAGCCTTAGAACTTAGACGGATCTCTTTTCATTAAGCAGTGCCCTGGCTTAACAAGCAGTTTTATAAATCTGAAGCTGTCTCCGGGTGCTGCAGGATTTATAGACGGGGGTTTCTGCCATAAAGTGGTTTATGATGGCTGCCTTCTGTGTTATTAGTAGCTGTCTCTTCCTTCAACCATTGCTGTTTGATAATAGCTTTAAAACACCCAGAATTACTTACCTGCAAGCCCCATTCCCGATAGCCCCTGTTGACAGTCTGAATAAGTTTACTGCCCTTTTGTTGTACTTTACCTTCAAAACAAACTGATTGAACCATCAATAGCTCGTGGAAGCTGACAGAGGCATGTCATCTGGACTAGCCCTGGTGATTGCAGGTTATCTGGGGGAGTTAACCTTCCCGCATTGTTAACTGAAATGTTTTATGTACTATGCAACTTTAGGATATGGCTGTGATAACCCCAGTAACTAAGTAATACATCACAGTAAAGAGATTTTGGTGCAACAAATAACCCTGGATTAAATTTACAAGGGTTGAATTGATACTGTAAAAGCCTTCATTCTGTGGCTTCGGGAATCCTCTCTTGTATTTTTATGGCAAACTTGTATTATACTCAGGATTGAAGCTGCAGCTTTTGACACCCTGACATGACCTAGAACAGAGAAAGGGAAATAGATCTCCCAAGACCAGAATGGGACAGGCAGGCAGAGAGCCCACTGGACTTGTCTCTTGGCAGTAATGTTTGGAGCCAGTTGCAAACCACCAAGGTGCAGGAAGGTCTGGTAGATGTAGCTGCTGTCTGGGCGCTGGGTACCACAGACATTGGAGCAGGACAGACCATTAGCAGAACTGGGAAGGAGACTCTTGGTGGCCTTACCAACCTCATCATTCCAAAACCGTTATTCCTCGTGATGTTATTTTCACTTGGACAGCGGTTCGTAGCAGGCCTGGTGGCATCAGCCCCACCTGAGAACTTATTAGAACGTGAACTTGAGACTTCATTCCAGATGTAGTGAATCAGGAACTCTAGGGGTGGGGCCCTGCGATGTGTGTTTCAACAGGGCATCTGGGGGATGCTGATGCCCCCTCAAGTTTGAGAACAACTGTTCTAGAATATAAGCTTGTTGAGAGTAGAGACCTTGTCTGTGTTGTGCATCACCTTATTCTCAGTACCTAGCGCAGTTCCTGGCAGGTGGTAGCTTCTTAATAATTATTCGTTGGGTGAGTGAATGTGTAAGTAAATGAAAGAAGGCATCTCTTAAGAGACGAACTTTGGGCCCTGAGCTGAGTTTCCGACTGAACTATCTGGGACAAGCCTTCCTAGTGCCTCTCAAACATCCTTAAGCATCGACCACCTGGAAACCCCAGGCTGGCCAACAGGATGGGAGTCAAGTCACCTCTAGTTTCAGGGGTGACTGGCAGCCTATTTCATGGGCATTTCTTTGGTTCTAAAAGAAGAGTGCTCTGAAAACAGCAGCTCTTTGTCATCTAAAATTTTTAACTAGCTTAAAAGCCAGCACTTCTCTGTCTCTCCTTTGATTTCAGGGCTGTGATCCAAAGTGGGGCAAAATGACAACGTGCTGTCTGTTGTCACCGTGGTTCCTGCCAGCCCTGTGAAGACATCTTTCATTCCATCATTAAACATTGGCTGATTTTCTAATACTGATGTTTTCTTCCCCTGAATATTCATCTTTTCCCACCCTACACTTAGTGGGTGTCTTTACTCCTTTGAGCGTCACTCCTGACATATTGTTTCCATCTGTACGTGTCTTTATTTGAAAGAATCTGTTGTCATCAAGACTTTGCTGCTACAAGCAGAAGATGGAAGTTTTTTCTGACACTGACTGAGGCCAGAGGGAGTTCTCCTGGAGGATAGAAAGGTCATTTGGGCCTTTGTAGAACTTTTCCAATTTAGGGTAAGCTTAGGCGGCATTTGCAGAGGGAAATGCTCAGGGAGAAGCAGGAAAGAAGGTAGTGCATAGTTTGAGGCCAGGGAGGAAGCAGGAAGTAGATCGTCAAATTTCCAGGACCTCAGATGTTGGTGTGGAAGTTTCAGGGGAGGAAAAGGATACGCAAGAGAATTTAGAGTATTTTGACTTTAAAAAAGAGTAATATGAAGGCTGTGATCAGAGGCCTCTAAGCTGTTGTCTCTGGCACCTGAGTGATCAGCTAAATCTTTTACCTGGACAAGCATATGCGAGGCCGTGGGGTGATGTGAGACCACCTGATGAATGGGGAAGCTGGCCTTGGGAACCCAGGGCTTTGCTGAGGAGGAGGCCTGCTACACACCCCATGTAACATGTGCACTGAGAAAAAGCTCAGTGCTTGGGCTGCTTTAGGGCTTGGTTCTTTGAAGGCTTCTTGAGATTCCCTGTTCCTCTTTCTTTGTGCTCCCAAAGCTACTTTGTGTATAACCTCAAACTTGGCACTTACCTATGCTGATTTCTAATTTCTTTGTGTGAGTCTTTCTTCCTCATTACACTAAGACCCTCTTTAAGAGCAGGCATCATGTTGTAATCACCTCTGTATACCTAGGGTCTGGCACGTAGTAGGTGCTTAAGAAATATTTGTGCAACTGAAATGAACTGGTATTTTATGGAGTCCGTTCTAATGCTACTTTCCTAAATGGTGGGAGGGTGAGGGAAAAAAAAAAAAAGCAAAAGAACCTGGTCCCTGCCTTCAAAAAGCTTATAGTTTAGGTGAGGACATTAACTGAACACCAGCAAAGCAATTAAAAAACAATAAAATGTTAAATTTCAGGGTGCTGAAAATGCCTCCTGGGAGTGTTGAGAAGGGAGAAAGCAATGCGGGCTGTGGGTGCAGGAGAAAACTTCCTGCGGGTTGCGATTTGGAAGATGAGTGGATACGGAGGAGGCTGGGTACAGGGAGAAAAAGTCAGATTCCTGTGGAAATGATTTATTGCTCTTGACATAGGGTCCTCAACTCTTCTTCCTAAGCAGGACAGGGTCTAAACAATTGCTCCTTTGATTGATGGAGTATGGGGGCTTGATGGAGACCATCTGGGCTGGTGACTACCATTGAGGAAGGAGACATATAGGCAGGTGTCTCTACCTTTTATATATTTATTTATATGTTTATGTACCTATCTTCTGGCCAGGTGAGTCTTCTTGTCAACTTCATACACCTGCTTGATAGTTCATCGCACAAGAGGTCAGTCATTGGGTTATCCTTGGAGGCCGTAAAGGATCCCAAAGACTCTTTCCAGGGGGATGGAGACCATATAGCTTTTTTGGGGCTATTAATATCCCCTAGAAACCAGCCCTCCTTGTTTCTCCTTGATGGAGATAATGTTCATAGTGCCAGTGTAGAAGTAACTCAGTGATGATGAGAAAAAAGTCCTCAAGACCCCTGTTTGATTCCTCAAGGAAGCATTTCTCAGCTATATGTGTTTCTTACTGCTATCCCAAAGTTGTCCAGGTTATTATTATTGTCTTGATGGCAAATTAAAGTCTCTTGTCTCAGCTTCAAAATGAAGATTTGCTGTTATCTCAGAGATGAGAATGACACAGATGGCCCATAGGAATGGCAGTGACATTAATGGTTATGATCAGGTTGTAGGTTATTTTCGCTGAGAACTTCTTGTGTAGCAAAGATGTTGGGTCCATTTTTCAGAACGGTAGAAGGTAAACACATTGATAGGATCTTACTGGCTAATCCAGGTGTGTGTGTGTGTGTATGTGTTTCTACCTTTGAGTCAAGAGCAACCGTTAGTGTATATTTTGAAAGTTTAGTTGTGTATCTGTGTAAAATAGAACCATTTGGATTTCCCCAAAGAGTGGTTATTCATTCTTTGTGAACGAAGAGAGGAGAGGCAGGAACCAAGGTCTAAACTTCTGAAGACCTAATGGTGTAGTTTCCTGCTCATCAGACAAATTGCATGAAAGTTTGAGGCTGTCACCCCAGTCTTCCTGAGTTACCTCTGACTGTTCTCTTCCAGATGCTTTGTTCTGCACAAGCTGCCCAATTTGAAGTTTCTGGATGCTCGTAAAGTAACCAAACAAGAACGAGAGGAAGCTTTGGTCAGAGGGGCGTTCATGAAGGTGGTGAAGCCCAAGGTAAGCCCTCTACTCACTGTTTTTTGCAAGGATTTATGCCTCACCTGTTGGGTACTCTTTGACCCTGGAGGCAGTCCTCCTATGTGTTCAGAATGCAGGAGGGATCTCACACCAGGATTTCATCCATGGACATACTGTTGGCCAAACAAGAAGTAGAACTGGGTATAAACTGGGTCTTCCTGTGACCCAGCCTAGGGGACCTTATTGGTAAGGTGATTTCAGGCAGATGGCTCTTGTACCAATAAAGCAGCATCATACACAGCCCAACAGTGACGTTCCTGGGGAGGATTTCGGGCCTCCTGGAAGATGTTTTATTTACAAGGTGGGGCCTCTGCAGGTCTGTAGCTGAGAAAGGAGAAATAGGAAAGCATTGGGCATTTACTGTTTCTCAGGGGGGTAGGATTCCTGTAGTGCCTCAGAGGGGGCCCTTCTTTCTTGGGACCAAAGGGTAGCTGGGGGAGAGTGATTTTCTCTTGTCCACAGGTGAGGGCTCAATAGCTCTTGGAAATATTGTTGGCAGGGAAGGCGATTTTTCTGACAATGTGATCTGGGACTGGTGTGTGCTTCCGTCATGTAGCTCATGGGAATGCTGTTTACTGACCTTTGCTTCGCCAGCTGAGTCTGCTTCGAGGCCATGGGATTGAACGTGGTGTCATCATAATGAGAGCATTGATGAGGCGGGGGAGATTTGGCTTGGGGTCCTGGATTCAGACACAAGGAGATTATTAAAGACATGGGCTTGGGAGGAGCTGGGGTCCTTCAGTGAAGCCTGAGGCTGGGGAATGGACTTGATGACCCCTTTGGAGGTCCCTCACTGCCCTGGAGCTCTGTGGCACTACGGTCACTTCCTGTGGGATCCTAGCTCGTGTGTTGAAAACACTAGCCCAGAAATCCTTGAGGTCTCGTTTGTCCTCACTGATTGAGCACTCTGCACATGCATTGGGAGTGATTAAGAGGGAAAGAGGAAAAAACAAACAGAACCAAAACAGCAAAATGAAACCTCTTCCGTCAAGTTGCTCAGCTGGCAGCAGACCTCAGGCCACTTTCTTTCCCTGAATCCATGAGGTGCAACTTATTTCCCGTTATGCTGAATAAAATTGCTAGCAGTTGTGGAAATATACGATATGGAGAGTATAATACTGGCAGATAAATGTATTGTTACCTGTTTCAGCACGTGGGAAATTAATTGAGTGATTCGCTTCGTAGCTATTAAAGTGTTAACAGTTTTACTAATGGAGGCACTGATTTGATGTATTACTCATGACTGCCTTTAGTTATTTTCCAGCTTTTGTGATTTTGTCCAAAGGAAAGAAAGAATTTATTTCTTGGCCTCCTTTTTTTTTTTTTTTTTTTTTTTTTTTTTGGTTAAAAGATTCCAGAGACAGCCCATATCACCAAACCAAAGTACGACAAATAGGCTGTTTATAGTATCTTGGGTTCCTGCCCATCCTGAATTTCTCACCATCATGTATACATGCATTTTATAGAATAGATGCTATTTCTCCTGCTGTCATTGTCTTTGACATGGGAGCTCTGGAAATCCGGAGGGTTCGTAAAGATATACCCATCATATTGGGGTGAGGTGTCAATGTCATCTGCTACTGTTCTAAGGTTCTTTGTGTCCAGGTATGTGAGTCCTCACATAATCTTCTAACGTGGAAGGAAGGGAACGTTGGCTTACTGTACAGATGAGATAACTCAGGCCTTGACACGCTATTTGGGCTGCTCAGGTCACCAGCTCATCATTGCTAGAGCCCACGCTGTACCCGTGTGTCTGACTGCAGAGCCTACATTCTTCCACTCCGACCTCTTACCCCTGGAGCCCTCATCTCACCATTCTCCCCACACATCTCTCTATCCAAACAGAACCTCCGAGGAAGGCCTAAGTGAAGAAGACAGGAAACAGCAGGACTGTTCTGTTGGAGTAGAGATGGGGAGAACTGAAGTCCTCCCCTGCCTCTGAAAGCAGGGAATGACTCCTTCACATCCAGCAGTAGCTGGTTCTCTGAGTCGTTAGCACCATCGTCAGAAATGCTCTTCAAAGCTCCACATCAGTTTCAGATCAGTTATAGAATTAGCTCATGTTAGTGTGGTTGATACTACCATCTTTACTAACTGTGTTAAGCTTTGAAATATCCATTAGTTATTTGGAGAGAGACAAAAATACTCTGACAAAGCATGAGGACCTTTGGTGGTTATCCTTTTGTAGAGTTCCATGATTTCCAAACTGGAGAGGGCTTCAGACCTCACCTGGTCTGTGCTCTTATTTTACGGGTGAAGGAACTGGGAGAGGACGTAGTTCCCTAAGGTCCCACAGTCCCTTGGAGGCAGAACTGGGACCAGAACCCAGACCATCTGGGCTCCCAGTGAAGTGTTCTCTTTACACTGTGCTCCTTTAAATGCACTGGAGGATTTCTCAGTGTTCTGGTTTCATATCAAGCTGTATGCCTCTCATGAATGGCAGGCAATTCCCTTCTGTCTGCTGTTTGCTGGGCAATGTGCTGGTACTTTTCTGGCAGATAGAAAGAGGCCAAATGAGCTCCTTGCTGAATTAATAAATTGGGCTTAAAAAGGCTGGTTCTCGCCTGCTCACAGTATGTACAGACATATGTTTGTTCCTTGCAGGTGTGTATATACGCTTTCCATCTCTGTGTGTGTATGTATATATATATATATATATGTACTGGGAGGTATGTGTACACCCAGAGTCGGCTCCTAAGTGGAGAGCAATTTCCTCTCCGTAAATTGCCGACGCTGTGCTGAGCACACTTGGTGAAGACCTATTTTTCATCACGGACTCGGAATCTCAAGTTGGCTTCTGTCCTTTCTGAGGCAATGGCGGCCTGTTTTGCTTACTCGGCAGAATGCGCTGATGGATGATCAAGGGGGCCATGATTTGGGGAGCTGTTCTCATTTTATTCCTGACATAAAGTATTTGGGAGAACGGAAAATGCCTCTCCAATCACAGTGCTTGCCTTGGAGGTCGGGAACGGGCAGTCTGGGTGTTCTCGGCTGACGCAAATGCAGAATCATCCGGTAACTCATAAACCGCCTAAGTCACAAGGGTTTGATTTGGTACCTGGCAGGCCCCCGCGCTTGAAGTGCGGAGTTGGCTCTCGCTCCCTCTCACGATGACACATTTCTCCTTCGTGGCTGCCTTTTGGCTTTTGTTGTTTAAAAGCTGCCTTCTGTCTGAGCTCTGATTGTACAGAACGATGCTGTCATTCATTAGGAAGTGACAGCTAACGTTGCAGTGGCTCTTCTAGACTCTCTGTGTGTGTGTTTAGCGAATGGACCTACAACAGCTAGGCTTTGCTCATTTCCCAAAATTTTAAAGAAAATATATATCTCTGTCAAATATTGGCCATCGGATCATGCCATTGTCAATGCAGAGAGCACCAAGCTGGACGCAGAGGAGGTGGTAGACCCCAAAGAATGGATTCTGTAGTGACCAGACCGTGACCCCCCCTCGCTGCTCCGGGAAACGTAGGCCAGGTCAGTGCAGAGGCCTGTCCAGGAGGGCGTGCGTGGTGGGCACGCCGGCCCTGCACGTCAGAGAGACAGCGCAAGAATCCAACGGTCAGAATTGCTTATTATGTCCTGGCTTTGTAATTATTCATCCCTGTTCTGGCAAAGAGCACAGTTATCATTTCTGTGACATAATTATTTAAAGCTGAGCCCTCTTGTTTTACAGGCACATATAGGAAGTTGGCTACCAACAGTTTAATCTTTGTAATCTCGTAGAAGCGATGGGAGGCACAGCTACCAGGGCAGCTGGACCAAGAACCTCAGCCTCTATTAGAAAGTGTTTAGACATGTGTGTTTTTGCTTGTAATCATGGCCCTTCTCTTATGGGTAAGATAGGGTCATAGGTTTGTTTGTGAGTGTCAGTGTGTCCTTGAAAATATGACATCGGTGTCTTTATGTGGGCACGTCTGGGTTTCCTATCCTGTGTAGCTTGTGCATTTGTGTAGTTTTGTAGCATTGTTTTGCATATTTGTGTATGTGTCTTTGGGTATTTTTCTTGGGGGGGTGCACTATAGAATGTGCATGTGTGTGTATGTGTGTGTGTGTGCGTGAGAGAGAGAGAGAGGAGAGAGAGAGAGAAAGGGGAAGGGAGGAAAGGAGGCGGAGGGAGATGTGATGTGTCAAAGGAATAAACATGTACCTTTGGAAATCTTTTTTATTCTTGTCCTTAAACTGGAAGTTGAAAGCTATTTGGGTCCCGGGACCGCCTGCTTCCCTGACTATACTTCACAGCCCTGCTCTTGACACTTGGAGTTGGGCCCAAACTTTCCTGGGTACCTTTAGTTTCTTCCATCTGTGTCTATGTTTTTGGAGTTCCAGGCATAAAGGCAAACTAGGATAGAGACAGGGCGTGGAAGCATCTGGAAGCCCGCTCTTTGTCAGGACAAAGCTGCTGCGTACTTACTGGGGTGTCAGCTCCATGAGGATAGGAACTTTCTTTTGTTCGCTCCTGTATCTCCGGGGCTTGGTCAGTCGCAGAGGCTCAGCCAGTACTCGTCAAAGCAATGAACTATGAACAGAGCATTTTGGAGGATCCATCAAAAAAGGTGGTCCATTTTTTCTATTGCCTCAATGTGGTCCTCTGCAAAAGCAGGAAAGGGACTTTGGCCATAAGAAAAATGTAATAACTTGGATCTGTGTGTTGGCAGAAAAGAAGGATTCTGGGCCGCATAATTGTTTTTCTAAAGGATTTACCCTGGGATTACTTATGATGGCAAAACCTACGGCCATCGTGATCCCCAGGGCCATGGCTTCTGCATGGGGCAGCTTTGCTGCGGTGGGCAGCAGGGGTGCGATCCGAGCTCCCTGTCACTGCTGATGTGTTCTCTGAGTCCTTCTCTCGGAATCCTGCTCATGTTAGGGATTTTTAGGGGGAAAAAAGTAGCTTTTCTCAGAAAACATGTTGGGGTACTGCACAAGTCTGTGGATTGTTAAAATGAGGTTTTCCCTGTCTTAGCTGCTCTTGTGCTTTCTCTGTGCCATAAAGGAGCACTGCCTCATGACTTGTTTGGTTTACTTATTGTTTTTTATGCCTAGCCTAGTTCTTCACTAAGTGCTACCTTGTTCTAAAGCACAGTGTGTATGTCTTTCATATATTCTCTTACCCCATGGAGCCAATTGCAAACATGTGAAAGGTTATCCGAAACTACCTCTAGATAGGTTGCAATTACTAACATTTACTCTATACCCAATATTTTTAAAAATATGTATTTTACATAAAGCCAGGGTGTGCCTGTAAATAAATATTGTAAACCACATGAACACGCAGCTTAAGTAGGCAATAAGCCTCTAGACGTTGAAAGTTCTCTACTGTGCCCAACTGTCAGAAGAAAACTAAAAATGTCAGTTGATTTTCTGGATATTTCTAACTACCTGAATACGTTAGTGTTTTACGGTTCTTTTCTGTTTTCACACAGATGTTTCTCGTCTGGAGACATATTCAGATTCTATTTCCAGTTACTTTATAGTAAATTTTGAAGGGAGGAAAAATTTTTAATTCTTTTTTGGAAGATGCTCAGGCATTGTGTTTAGAAACAACTTCAGAAGCCAAAACTTTGCAGTTTGTTTGTTTTTCATTCTTCTTTCTGATTTCACAGTTTGCCACATTCATTTGATGGGGGGCATCACTTGTATTTCTTCATTTTTAGCACCATGGCATCCTGTGTCTCAGATAAATGCTTTCATGGTGTTGCTTTTTGGAGACCATGTTGGTAGCTTTTTATGGCCTTGCTTTTGGAGAGCAACCCTCTGAAATCAGAGATAGACTGTTGCAGAGAAGTTGTGTCTCCAGCACCCTAGAGATAAAGAGCCCTAGCAAAGCCCTGTAGATAGAAAATTGAAACCACAATAGAAGGAAAGTGAATAGAACTGTAGTTGATGGCAGCAGCCTCTGAGAGCCACGTCCAGATGTCCCTGGGGCCCGGGCAGGTGCTACCTATATAGTAGGCATCATTCTCCATTAAGCCCGGTATCTGGTGAGGTATCATTGTGTCTCTGTTGGAGTCACTGGCTTTCACTAAACCCCGATGGCCCAGCTCCACATTCGTCCTCTTTGTAACCTCTAACATGCTGGCTTTTTTTCCAAAGATGTTTGGACAGACACATGCCTAGAGGATCATGGAAGTAAGTGGCATTTTTGGGGGAATGAGATGTGTCCCTAACATCATTTGTACAGCCTCTGGAACCTACCCATTGGGAGAACTGTGGTAGATTTCATTATTTGTCTAAAATTGTTCCACTCCTTCTGCCCTTGCCATGGTTTCCCCTTTAAGAGAGAGGCATACCTCTCCGTCCCGTTGACTTTGGACTTGGCCGTGTGGCACTTCGGCCAATGGGATGTGAGTGGAAGTGACAGCATGCCAACTCCAGGCCAAGGCCTCACGAGGTACAATGTGTTTCCACTCACCCTTCTTGCACGCCCGCCATTTGCTGTGGAAACCACATGAGACGCAGGCTGAGTGGACACACGCTGAGATTAAAGCCTGAAGCAGAACTACCCCAGCCACCCTCGGACCTCTGCACAAGAAAGACGTGCTGGTCATAAGCCACTGGGACTTTGAGAAGCGCTGTTGCTGCAGAAACCTGACGGACACATAGGCCGTCCGTGCTCACATTCTGTCCTCTGGCCTTCCCCGGCCACTTGAACCAGGGCTCTTAAATGAGACACAACTTGGGGTGTAGTGAAGTTCATGGCAGTTTTGGGTGTCACAGCACCAACTACGGTAGGCTTTCTGGTTGCCTCACTAATTAGGATCGAAGGCCAGCCTCAGGGTCGACTGGCTGCTTAGCAGTGGATTATTAGTCGTGATGAAACTTTCCCGATATGTGAGTCACAGCAACACCTAGCGTATATTAAGTGTCCACTGTGTATTAGATATTGTACTAGCGACTTAATATCATCTCTCAATTTCTCTTTGAACTCGAATCTGCCAATGATGATCAGAGAACTTGCATACATCACTTAAAATTACAGAGCAGTGTGGAATCCAGTTCTTCCTCAGGCCCACTGAGGCCCCTAAGCTCATGCCCTTTTTCCTGTATACCTTAAATTTCATCATCCAGACATGGAGATATAATGCGAGGCAGGAGAAGAGCAGGAGGACCAGGACATGGAAGGGAGCCCGAGGTAAATTGCTAATTTTCAATTTTGACCTTGTGACCACTCCCTCCAATGCATTTTGGTGAAAATTTGTGGGCTAGGCCGAGAATTGCAGGAGTCAGGCAGTGGAGGGCTCTGTTTATTAGGCAAAGCTTGCAACTTAATTTGAAGATGAGGAGGAACCTTGGGAGGGTTCAGAGTGGGAGGAAAGTATGGGCAGATCTGTGTTTGGATCCCTGGGTGTCTGACGGGCGGGGGTTCGGGGGGCACTAATGCTCTGTGTATACAGTAGGTGTTTTGGAAATCTGTACAGAGGCAGCTGCCGGCCCGAGGTCACCCAGCATGAGGAGCACCCAGGCCAGTGTTGGTGCTCAGGTGGCCACACAGGTCACAGAGCTGGGGCCCAGAGCCCTGCCCTGACCACAGGGAGGGGTCTGGGTGGTAGCGAGCAACTCACATGCTGGATGAGGAGAAAGCCGATGGCTGTCCGAGACCCAGTAGTAACTCACCTGGCAGTGGGTCTCTGACATTCTAAAAAGTTCGTTGACATGTTCTTACCCAAAAGACCCTGTCCCCTATGGTATCAGCTGCCTTAATTTTAAGGAATGAATTTAAGCCTTCTTAACTGAGCCATGAGAAATCCTCATTTGTGTGATCTCTGGTAATGATTAAGATGGAGCCTTAATAGCCAACTATGTCTGTAATCTGTACGTTTCCAGCCTGACGTTTTCTTGATCCACTTTATTTTTTTTTTTTTTTTTTTTTTTTTTTTTTTTTAATTTTAACCTGTGAGCCTTTTTTTTTTTTTTTTTTTTTTTTTTTAATACTTTATTTATTTATTTATTTATTTATTTATGGCTGTGTTGGGTCTCTTAGTTTTCGTGTGAGGGCTTTCTCTAGTTGCGGCAAGTGGGGGCCACTCTTCATCGCGGTGCGGAGGCCGCTCTTCATCGCGGTGCGCGGGCCTTTCACTATCGCGGCCCCTCCCGTTGCGGGGCACAGGCTCCAGACGCGCAGGCTCAGTAGTTGTGGCTCACGGGCCCAGTTGCTCCGTGGCATGTGGGATCTTCCCAGACCAGGGCTCGAACCCGTGTCCCCTGCATTAGCAGGCAGATTCTCAACCACTGCGCCACCAGGGAAGCCCTTGATCCACTTTAGAAGACTGTTTTTGGTATTTTCCATTTGCAATTTAGTTTTTTAAAAATTATTTTTAAAAATTAAGCTTGACGGGAAAGAGAAGAGGGGAAGAGGAAAGTAAAGATGCTTCCTTAAGAAAGTGGGTTCTCAGAGAATAAAGTTGGGGTGCTGATTTCAAGTTACCCATGTTGAAATCTCACATCACCCTGTGTTCTGTGTGCAGCTCAGGGCTTGGCAGGGAGCTGTCCTCCTGAGGCAGGTGCATTGGTAACCTGGGGCAACACCTTATCCTTAACATGCTTTGCTCTCCTTGATCTCACCACCCCCCTCCACACACACACAAACACACACATCCTTTGCTTTGAGCCTTTGAGCCTGATGATTCCAGGCCGGTGATGAGGAGGAGTGGGTTGGAAGTACAGGACCAACTTGTCTAGAACAGAGGAAAAAGGCCAGTGACTGAGGTCTGAGTGAGGGGAGGATCACTGATGGCCTCAGTGTTCTCACCCTCTGCCGGTTCCCTGGGCCTTGCTCTCTACCCTTCTGACCTCTGTGGCTTCATGAGTCTCTGCCTTGCTTAGAAAGTCCCCTCTGGACCCATGGCAGCATCAGATGGTAGGGACTAAACCCTCAGGTGTATAGGGTTCCCGTAAGGCAGGGGAGCCTGCAGGATGGATGGCTCACTAGAGAAAATCACGAACATTGTTCTGAAGCTCACTTTGATTCCGTGTTAATATTACTTGCAATTCCGTGGCTAAGAGAGGAAGAGAAAACGAAGATGGTGTAGTCTCAACTTCTGCTCTTGAGTTCTGGTTATTTCCAAATTGCCTGCAACTAACAGCAGATGTACTGGTTTGCTGCCATAACAAAATACCTCGGGCTGGGTGGCTTTAACAACAGAAATTCCTTTTCTCACAGCTTGGAGGCTCCAGTTCCAAGATTAAGGTGTGGGTGGGATTGGTTTCTTTTGAGGTCTCTCTCCTTGGATTGCAGGTGACTGCCTTCTTGCTGTGTCTCCACATGGTCACCCTGATGTGCACACACAACCCTGCTCTCTGTTTGTGTGTCCAGATGTCCTCCTCTTACAAGGACGGGTCATATTGGATTAGGGCCCACACACTGGCCTCTTTTTAGCTCATTCACCTCTTTAAAGGTCCTGTCTCCAAACATAGTCACATTCTGAGGTACTGGGGGGTTAGACTTCAACATAGAAGTTTGGGGGGGGGGACACAATTCAGCCCCTAACAGCAGACGAGAAGAATGAACTTTAAGAAGAATGTATTTAAGAAAACTCATGTAAACTTAGTGATAAAAGGGATGTCTATGATACTTAACATTTACTTGTTCTTTTCATTGTGCCCAAAAGCCTAGGAAGCAAAATCAGTGGATAGAATAAAGTAGTAGGATAACCTTAGGTTTCCAACTTGATGGGAGTTAAAAGTCTTCACAGAGTTTGATTGAAACAGAAATTTGACCTGTTTGCCTGAGTGCGGCTGATAAATACTTTTCAGGATCTCATCCAGTTGAGTGCCAAGCAAGTATGCACAGGTAATTGCCAGGATTAGTGGGGAGCTCCAGTAATGACATCTCCCCCACACAGTAGGCTGAGTGAGAAGCCCGATGCTCAGAGGGGAGCTTCTTCTCATTAAAAAAAAAATTACCCCTAGAGGTGCCCTTTGCCCCAAATTGTTCCTTGAGGAGTGAAAAGAAGCTGTTTCTTGTTATAAGGCAGAAGAGTCCTGACACATGTCCACTGGTCTCTGCCTGTTTCTCCAGAGCTTATTTCTCCCTGTCAAGACCTCCAGGAACATCCAGTTCCCAGGTGGCTGTTGGATCCTGCTTGTGAGTTGGTTCCAAGTCTCTAGGAAGTGTGTTTCTGCCTCTTGATTGTTTTGTCTACCTGTGGTCACCATGGCTGCCTTCTGGGGCCCGTGTCTACACTCTGACTCTAGATGCACCCTCACCATCCCTCTGACCAGGCAAAGTGATGTTTCACAAGCATGATGGGGCAGGTCTGCCCTTGGGGTCCTTGAAGGCTGATGGTACAATTAGCTCTTTTATTTGCTTTTCTGCTCCTTACAGTAGAGTGTCTTAGATTAACAGACAGGGCGCCAGCAATAATGCACAGATGCTCTGTAATTGGGGCTTCCTTTGATGTTAATTTAGCGAAGTTCAGTGCTATTGTCAGTGATAGCAATTATGCTCAGCCTTTTCACCAAGGACATTTTAGGATAATTTTATTTTTCATGTGCATTTTTAAACTATGGCAGTAAATTTTGAGCTACACTACCTGAATTAGAACTCATTATTTCTTTTCAACAGCCAACCACTGCTCTCTGTCTAGGCTCCAGAGCTGTATCTTTATTTTTCTTTTTTGGAGTGGGGAATTTTAAAGTGGGGCTTCTACCTCATGAAGCTTTTAACTCATGAGTGAAATTCAGAAGTGAGTCTTTTGGTTTTTTGTTGGCGTTTTGTACTGTCACAGAGACTATCTGGCTTAGTGACCTCTCCCATGTTTTATCTGGACCATTTTTATTCATTCCTTCCCCTCACCTGACCTTTATTTTTGTTCTTGACATGATTCAAGAAGTTGCCTCCAGCTGTTCTTTTGGGAAGGTTTAAAATCTGCATTTATCATGGCTCTTGTATTCCATGGCAAACCTATGATTCTTACTTTTGTTCATAGGCTGTTGTCAGATTTGCTCTTCCATTTGGGGGCCAGTCTCACTCCAGGTTTCAGGATTATATTTAGGTTTGGATTAAAGGCCACACTTCTGCCATCTGTTTCTCCATCGTTACTACGGGGCATGTCATACCTCCTTTCACATTTGTTGTGAGGATTAACTGAGATAATGTGTGTAAGCAGCTCACACAGTCTCTCTGGTATGTAGCTCGTGTTCTGAGGTGTGGCATTTCAAAACAGCTCTGTTTTGGGGCCATTGCTGTGTCTTCCAGTTGTGTGAGTGAACACGACGAAGATGATTTTGGCCTGAGTTGGGAGGTGTATTAGTTGTCTGGGGGCTGCCTTAACAAAACACCATAAACTGGGTAGCTTAAACAACAGAACTTTATTTTCTCACAGTTCTGGAGGCTGGAAGGTCCACATCAGGGTGCCACATGGTTAGGTTCTGGTGAGAGCCCTCTTCACAGCTTGCAGACAGCCATCTCTCACTGCTGTGTCCTCATGTGGCAGGAGGAGGAAGAGAGAGAGGGAGAGCAATGTTTGATTGATTGATTGATACATCTTCCTCTTTTTATAAGGCTGCAGTCCTATTGGGTCAGGGCCCCACCTGTATGTCCTCATTTAACCTTAATTACCTCCCAAAGACCCTATCTCCACAAACAGTTACACTGGGGGTTAGGGCTTCAGCATATGAACTTGGGGGAACATAATTCAGTTCATAGAAGGGGGTATTGCCCTTGTAGTCCTGGTGACTTAACTGAGTTTTCTGGGATTTATACTTAAGTGTTTCTAAGGTTTTCCTAAGTGTTACTTCCCGATGAGAGTAAAACACCTAAAAGAAAGGAATATGGGAGGAGAAAGAGGGCCTCCTGTTCATCCTGGGGAGGCTGGGCCCCTAAGTTTGGGGGTCTTCCCAGGCACTACACAGGCCTTTTTGTTCTCGTGGTGATGGTGACGGGGGGGAGCCAGAACAATAAGAGGTGCAAGAAAAGTCCGTGCAGTATTAAGACATAGGAAGTCCCACGGTCACTGATGCAAGCAGGAGACAGTGCTGCACCGTCCCCAAGCGGGCGGTAGTAGGGCAGTCCCCCCATAGGGCCCACTGGTGCAAAAATAAGCCCTTAAGCCCTTTCGTTTGGGTGACCTTGGACTCAACTCTCATAATCCTCCTCCAACTCCCTTGGCGAATCTGGAAATCAAGGCCGATGTTTCGATTCTAGAATTTGTCACTGGAGTCAGTCCCCTTCTGCCCCATAGTAAAATGGAGAAAACCAGGGAGTGAAATCTGGGGGCTTGTTACACATGTCCAAAGAATATTGTCTCATCATTAGAGGGGGCTTTGAAAACCCAAGGTTGAGATACTGGATCTCTGGATAATTAGAAAACAACCAAGAGCTGTATTACACCAAGCCACATTTTCTTTTCCCCCCTGAAAAATCTGTTTCAGTTCAGTATGTTAAAAAAAAAAAAAAGAGTCTGATTTCTGCACTCATTCTAATTTTTAGTCATGGGATGTTTTGGAAAAGATTAAATTACAAATTATTTTTGTTCCTTGTATTCAGAAAAGCCTCAGTACCAGTTTGTGACTTCTGGACTTTGGGATTACAGAGGCCGAATCTGAACGCTATGCATCGCGTTTGCTTAGGTGAAAATGGGTAGAAATAAAACAGATGAAGGAATGAAAAGCTGCGCCGTCTTTGCTTCCCCTCCCCTCTTCTTTTCCACATTATATGACTAAATGTGCAACTTTGTTCACATAACTGCTACAAACAGTTCACTGTGTAGGCCAAACGCTCTCTAATGCAGTAAAATTAAGAAATAATATGCTTTGAAAGTGATTTATGAGTGTGGTTAAACTGCCAGATTTACAAAGAAATAGTTCAGATCTTGGGAAGCCTCAGGAGTCACGTCAAAAATGAATTTGACCATGATTTAAACTGCTACTTTTCTTACATGACATTTAATATGTGTACTTTGGAGGCCCATATGTCTTTAATAAAATAGCATTAAGTTTTAAATATGATATGAATGCAGCCAGTTTCTAAATTCATAACCTTTTCCACAACTCCAAAATGCTAACCAGTAAGGGAGTCATACACGCAATAAAACATAAACCTTAGAAAATAGCTTTTTATTAAAATGGTTAGACACTTGGCAGCTGGGTTGCCATGTAATAAATACTTACAGTATTGTGGGTTTATCAGACGTTGTTTACCCTACAAGCAACTGGGACCAGACAACTAATTGTAACCCCTGCACAAAAGCAGTTCAGGCTGAGTACCCCTGAGTGTATCAGAGAGGCAAAGCAGTTTTGCTGGGAGTCCTGGACTTGGGTTCTCAGAGAGCTGGGTTCTGATCTCTCTCCACCACTTAAAAGAGTGTGACCTTAGCCAGGGTGCACCATTTCGATAATTTTCCCTAGCCTGTGTCACGGAGACAGCACCACCTGCCATGCAGGTTGGTTGTGACGATGAGAAACAAATGCATCAGGGCATCTGGCACAGGGCCTGGCGCACAGTAGGCGCACAGCAAAGAGAAGCAATTCTTTTGAAAATATTCTCTAATGAAAAAGTAGTTTAGGCGAGATCGTCAGGTCCCTTGCAGCAGTTCTGTGACGACTATAGGATGGCACTTAGGAAAGGTAAGCCACTTAGCCGGAGGTCAGTTTAAGTCTCGCAGAGAATGAATAAGGAAGCGCCTTGCCTCACTCCCTTCCGAAAGGCACGAGCATGTCGGAACTGACAGCAAGACATCCCTGGTTCAGGGGGAGCAGGGGTGCGTTGGTGCCACCATCACTTAGCTGTTCCTGGAGATGGAGATAAGGTGTGCAGTGCGGCCTCTTCCTGCCTTCTGGGTTTCCAGGTCATAGAAAATGAGAGTTACTCTTGTAAGCTGTATTGCATCACAGCAAAAGGTCTTTCATTGCTGCCACTGCTTTGTGTGTGTGTGCGTGTGTGTGTGTGTGTGTGTGTGTGTGTGTGTGTGTATGTATGAGAGAGAGAGAGAGAGAGGATGTGTAAACAGATCTCTCTGTGGAATAGTTTTGAAGTAAGACTTCCTGATTTCCATGTTTCTAGTTGCTTATGTGCAACTTGCTTTTCTGTATCTCAGAGGGAAACAACCAGTCTGGCCATGGTCTGATTTTGTCTGTCCATGCAACTAAACTTTACTACCCTCCACAAACTTCCTTAGGAAGGAATTCCTGAATTTCCTAAAAGGGGAATTGTAAGTGATGTTTGAGCTCAGCCTTTGAATCTCAGGGCTCAGACTTATGTGTGGTAATCAGAGATTAAAAGGCCCTGGGACCATTTCATTTTGTTTTATTTTATTTTTAGATGTTTTTTTAAAAACAATGTCATGATCCCATTAAGGGAAATTAATAAAGGAAATCTTTCACCTGTATTCCCTACATGCTAACTCCATGCCTTTTCATTTTGCTCTGTTCCCTTTCAAACCTTATCCCTTTCGATAGGTATTTATGTGTGTTTAATGCTCTACTTTTTTACCTAACATTTTTATTGTGGTACTTTGTAGTCTTCAAGTTTATTCTTTTTATGGAGTCTACAGTTCTTCATCAAATTGATGTAAGTACAGTCAGTTACCAAACCATTTTCCCACTGTTGCTAGATTTTAACCTTATATATAAAATACTGCTAGTTGTGTGTGTATGTGTGTATGTGTTTCCTTTAAATTATTTCCTTAGGATAATTTTCCAGGGATGGGTTTATCGGATCTCAGGATGTGGGCAGAACAGCCGTTTGAGGCTCTGTGTAAGAATGCCTAGGGACTTCCCTGGTGGTCCAGTGGGTAGGACTCTGTGCCCCCAGTGCAGGGGGCCCAGGTTCAATCCCTGGTTGGAGAGCTGGATCCCGCATGCATGCCGCAACTGGAAGTTCATGTGCCACAACTGAGAAGCCCGCATGCCACAGCTAAGAGGTCCGCATGCCGCAACTAAAGATCCCGCGTGCCGCAACTGGGACCTGGCGCAGCCTAAATAAATAATAAATAAATAAATATTAAAAAAAAGAATGCGTAGGTACCATCTTCAAGTTGGCGGTCCGTCCTGGATGAGTCACTCCACTTGCTGGAGGCAGAATGTAGGTCAAAAGGGACACCTAACACTTCCAAGGCTCTCTTTGGGAATGGGCTTCCCAAGGTCTTATTGGTTGGTATGGTTCAGAGTCTGTGGGAGCTCCCACAAAGCATGCATTGACCTGCTGAGTTATAGTCCTAGGGAATTACGGGCTCCCTCAGCATCCTGAAAATTATTAACAGCATGCAATCCTGGTCAGTGTGAATGTGCCTTTAGACTGTTAGCCAAATCTTTGCATAATACCAATCATTCTACCTATAAGAGCACAAATATGTTATTGTTCTCAATAGGCTATTTAATGCAGCTTTGGGGAGGCAAAAAGAGAAAAGAAGATTACAAGCTGGCTGATCTTGCTTTTATTTCTCTTAAATCTATCCACACTTCTCAGGGGTTGTACTCGTTTAAAGATTGTATGCAACTGTGCAGTCTGTGTGATTTGGAAAGCAAATCAAACTAAATATGAAGTTTTCAGCATGTGTTGTTTTTAAAAGATTTCATACATTTATTTCAAATATACATTTCTTCCCGAGTAGTGCTAAACCTATAATCTTTTTCTTGTTACATTTCTTTTTTTGGGAAGGAGGCCGAGAGGGTGACTTAGTTTTAGAGTGGAAGGTTCCTATTAACATTTACCTCCTTCTTGTGCGGCATTATTCACAGCAGAGCTATTAAGGCTAATTATTTTCAGGTTTCTATCAAAGGGGAATATTTGAGCTGACAAAAAAAAAAAAAAAGCATTTATTGGGAAGAAAAATGGCCTGTTTAAATAAGAAAGGGATCATTATCATGTGCATCCTACCTCCCCCCCCCAGTTATTAGTCTGTGAGGGGAGGAGGAGCCAGGAGACCCCATAGGAGTCTGTGAGAGGAGGTTCTAGGGGGCTGTGCTCACTGAGAAGCTTGGTACCCCAGGAAGAGGCAGTGCTTTTCCCCCCTCATTTGTCTGCTGCTCATCTGGGTTGCTCATTGACCTTGGAGCTAGTGTCAGTCTGTTATTTTCCTTCTCTTCTTGGGTAAAATTCTCTGATCCTTGGTATGTAGTGGAAAGAATATTAGTTGGGGAGCTGGGTGTATCAGTCAGGAAAGGCTAACTGCTGTGACAAGTAGCCCCCAAGTCTGTGGCTTCATCACTCGCAGCCCACTGAGGGTTTCTGGATGGGGAGTGAGGAGCATCCTGTCCGTCAGGGACCTAGATTCCTTCTATCCAATGGCTCTGTGGTTTTCTTGGGCCTTGGGGTTCTTCACTGGCTTCAGCCCATGGATGGAGCAAGAGCAAGAGTGTGGAGAATTGTGCACATGATTGATGGTCCTGGTTTTGAGGTGACGCATATCACTGATTGGCCAGAACTCAGTCAAACGGACACTCATAACTGCAAGAGAGTCTGAGAATTGCAGCTGTTGTGCGCTGAATTGTGTCCCTGCCCCCAAGTTCATATCAATACATTGAAGCCCTAATTCCCCGCACCTCAGAGTGTAACCATATTTGGATACGGTGCCTTTAAAGAGGTGACTTAAAATGAGGCTGTCTGGGTGGGCCCTAATCCAATATGGCTGGTCCTTATAAGAAGAGGAAATTAGACACACAGAGAGACACCAGGGGGGTGTGTGTGCGGAGGGAAGACCATGTAGGGAGGCAGCAAGAGGGCAGCTGTTTGCAAGCCAAGGAGAGAGGCTACAGGAGAAACGAACCCCACTGACACCTTGATCTTGTACTTCCAGCCTCAAGAACTGAGAGAATGAATTTCCTTTGCTTAAACCACCCAGTATGGTATTTTGTTATGGCAGCCCGAGCATACTAATACAGCAGCTTGGCTGAGGGCCCGAAAAGAAAAGTGGATGTGTTTGGTGAGCACCGAGCCCATCTCTGCCGCCCTGAGCACTCAGGTGTGAGTTCCACTCCAACAGTCAGCTTGCTGGGTGCTCTTGGGCAGTCTCTCCCTCCAGGGCTCGAGTCCTCATCTACAAAATGGGTGAAGAGACTTAGATGACCTCTGAGGGTCTCCCTGTAGCTTTGTGATCTGACCGTGTGCGCAGATCCCCAGCCTGACATCTGGGTTGGACATGAGTTCACCAGAGGCACCCGAGGCTGCCGGCCTCTGCGGTTGCAGGGAGACGCCACGGTGGCATGCTGAAGAGCCCAGGTTTAGGGTTCAACAACCTGGATTCAGGTCCTGGCTCTCTCATTTGCTGTGTGACTTTGGACGAGTTAGTGCCTCAGTTACCTCATCTTTAAAATGGAGTTAATAAAATAAGAGTTGTTGGATTAAAGGGTTAAAGAAAATGATGAATAGAAAACACTTAGCCCAGGGAGGGCGTGGTACAAAATAAAGGCTCAAAACGGTTTTGTCTCACCCTCCCTGTCTATTTATTTCCCTTTCTATCTTTTCCTTTTGCCGTTTTTATCTTCTTTTTAATTATTCTCAATTCAAAGTTTTGAATGTGAAGATGGAGAAATCATTAGTTTTGGAAGCATTTTCACATACATGATCTCATTCGATCCTCACAATACTAATAAGAGAAAGGCAGAATAGGTGCTCCCTTGTTTTACAAATATGGAATAGTAAGGTAGGTTGTGGGGTCCACTGAGTATTCCAGAGAGAAATGAAAATCAGATTAGCACTCAAGTCTTCTCTTGGCCCAGTACTTTGCTATTATAGAATATACAAACTCGGCTGTTCTAAGGATTTCCCGACTTAGGCTGAGAAGACTCGTCTCAGGAAAGGAGAGCCTGAGTAATCAGGACACCCCGTCACTGTCCGTAAAGTTCCCTCAATGGGCACAAAATGGCAATGGCGGCTCTTCCAGAGGGGGCTACCATGGGACTCAGGCCAGTCCACACCTCCCAGAGGGGTCTATCATTTTCTTCAAGGGCCAGTCAAGGCAGCTTTCTGATGCATTGTGCAGAAAAAAAAAAAAAAAAAAAAAAAAAAATGTCTATGCCCAGGAGTAGAAAGAAAAGCAGGCTATGTGGTTAGCTTCCAAATGGTCCCAAATCTGCCTGACGGGTACTATATTGACCTAGTTTTAGGAGCACACTTTTCTTTATACCCCACATCACCTCTACTTCCTCAACACTTCCGGGAGGCAGGGACGTGGCCTTGCAATCACGTTTGCACTTGTGTGTCCAACTCACAGCAGCTCCCATCTTCAAGCCACCAGGCTTTGCTTTTGTAACTGCAGAAGAGGAGCCCAGGGTCACATGTTCCCACCCAAACCATAGATGGAGGAAGAAGGACCAGAGAGGCAGAGTGGATCAGAGATGAGCTTGGTAGGGTCCTGGTTCCACACGCTGCAGCTTCAAGGCCAGGCCGCTATCCTCATACCTGGAACTCGTGATGACCAGAAGCTGTTTTAAGAGGAAAATTATATTTCCCTTCTCTTTTATCCCAAACAAGCACTCCAGCAGGGCGAAATGCTGAGATGCACCACAGGCAGCTGGAGATCTTCAAGTTACAGCAAAATGACATTGCATTCAGGCTTCTTGCTCTCTCTCCTGTAGGGCAGGTTATCTGTCTTTGTCATGGCTAATGGCGATTTATGCTGTCCATGACCACTGGGAAGGGAAAATATTCATACTTTAAAAATGCACCGAGACAGAGCTCTTCTTAATCAGGGACGTGATCATGCTAGAAGGAAGGAAGTTGAGTTTGCAAGGTCATGGTTTCTCCTTCTTTGCTAGGATGTCACCATTTATTTATGATCTTGTCATTTGAGTTTCAAGGAGTCTTTTAAAAAGGAGTTTGGAGTGATGAGGACAAAAGAAGCTGGTCAAGATCTTCTGCTTTTCAGGAAATATGGTACTTTTTAGCTTTGCCAGGCAGAGATTGCATTACCACCCAGAGGTTTAGATGGAAAGAGACATGGATGAAGTCTCAAGATTGGAAGCATTTTCAGGCCAGGTATGAAAATTAAATCTCCCAAACCCAAGACTGGTGTTATCAAGCTATAAAATAAGATGTCTTAGGTTATTTCTCAGAGCATAAACTCTAGTATTCTTGGCCCAGGTGTATAGAACTTGTACTCCCACTCTGATAGTGGGAGTGGGGCACCAGAAATTCCCAGCTCTTGAGAATCTTACTGGGGCTGTTCATTCATTGGAAGGGGGAAAACCAGCACTAGGTGATGAAGACATTTGTCAAGGATGTGAGAGAGTTAGTACATAGAGGTATCTCCCTTTCTTCTCATTCCATCAAACAGGCAGAAAGGGATCTCAGGTTCATCCTTGTTGGAGAACTTTCTTTGTCACCCATTTTCTAAAGTTTATACCCACTTACCTACAAGACTCAGTTTTTCAGTTCTTTCTCCCACCATCCATCCATTCCTCCGTCCCTCCATCCCTCCATCCCTCCATCTGTCCACCCATGTTATATTTACTAAGTATATAATAAAAGCAACTGAAACAGAGTCTGAACCTTCACAGGGGGTGCTTTTTAGGGAAGATGGACTTGAGCTTTTCTTCCATCTTACTACAATACATTGACCTCTTCTACAGGACTTAGGTTCCTACACATTGTTTCTCCTCTGAGTGACTAATAAAGTATATGGATGTTATAGATTGAATAATTTAAGTAACTTGGCCTATATACCTTATACTCTTATTCCCTCTTTGTTAATCACACTCTATTAGAGTCAGATGGACAGAAGTTCTCAAAGGAATTTTTAGATTGGTTTTCTATTTTGGATTTGGCTCTGGGAGGAAGAATCAGAAAGAGTTAGAGGTGTAGTTATGTGCACTTCTGGAAGGATGGGCATGATGCCTTTCTCCTGCCTCTCCCTGGGCTGCCCATGTGGACTCCGCAGGGAAAGAACACAATCCAGCCCAGAGGAGTGGGTCTCTTCAGGCGTACAGTGGTCCTTGTGTGAAGAGCCATAAGTGGCTTTCAACAGTGAAGTCTCCAATGAGTTGGGGCGGTTTGGAAAAAGGTTTGAAACTTCAATTAGACGGAGACCATAGGAACAACATTTCAATAGAAAAAAATTCTTGATGTCAAAATAAACCAAAGGGAAGAGCCTGAGAGCTATGGAAAGGATATAAAAAAATAAACAAAGTAAATAAAAATATTTTCTCCCAGGACATCAGAGTACCTGGAGACCAGGCTGTGACTCAAATCTAGAATCATCTGGTAATAATGGAAATGGTTCTCTTAAAAAATGCTGTGCATAGGTCATCTTGTTTCAGCTTTTATAATGGTGGGATAAGGAAAAGGACCTGACTTCATCTTGCTTATCTCTTGGGTTGGACCTTACCTGGTAGGATGTTTGTGAACTTAATTGCGTAGAACCTTCTGTCTGGGGCACCTGTGGTTATTTGATGCCAACCACAAGTTGTTTTTTTTTTTTAATTTATTCATTTAATTAATTAATTAATTTAATTTTGGCTGCATTGGGTCTTCGTTGCTCAGCGTGGGCTTTCTCTAGTTGTGGCAAGCGGGGGCTACTCTTCATTGCAGTGTGCAGGCTTCTCATTGCGGTGGCTTCTCGTTGCGGAGCACGGACTCTAGGTGCGTGGGCTTCAGTAGTTGTAGCACACAGGCTTAGTTGCTCTGCGGCATGTGGGATCTTCCCGGACCAGGGATCGAACCCGTGTCCCCTTCATTGGCAGGCGGATTCTTAACCACTGCACCACCAGGGAAGTCCCCAGCTATGAGTTTTTGCCTTGTGATTTCTGACCTCATTTCCCACTGTTCTTCAGTATGATTTTTTTCCTAGCTCAGTCTATGTCTCAAGTTTTTCATTTTCTTCTTCTTCTTATTTCGTTATTATTATTGCTGGCCCAGTATCTTCATGCACTCATTCTCCTTCTAGGGACTATGATTCCTTATCTCTCCCTCTGATTAATTCCTCTCATCCTCCATGGCCCAACTCAGACCCTGTTCTTCATGAAACCCTCTCATGGAATTGGGACCTCAGTAATTCCCATACCCCAGACCTTCCCTTTAAATAGCCCCTTACAAACCATATTATATTTTCTAATATTTGCATGTATCCATCTTGCTTTCTCAACTGGGGGGGTGGGAAGTGTATCTAATATATCTTCTGTTATACCTCAGGGGGCCAGACATAGGGATAGTCCTAAACTATCCTTGGTATTTATCACCTTTTACTGCATTGAGCTACATTGAGCTGATTACCTTCTTGCTCATGGCCAATCACCAGTGGAGACCCGGCATGCACCAGCACTCTCCTATCAAGTGGTGCTCTGAACATATGTTTATGAAACAGTGGCCAGCCTTGGGCCAGAGGGACAGTCTGCAATTTATTTAGATGCTTGCTAGAGGTCACACTACAAGGCCACTGTCCACATATCAGCTTTGTCTCAGGAGCTGACTCATGTTTTTCATATAAATCATGGTGAGTTGCCCATTATAAACACCTTGTAAAACTTGAAAGGCTTTATGGCTGTTATTAGCTACTGCATTGTGATTTACTAGATAATTCAGGCCGATGTGTGGATGAGTGTACCCAGGGCATCATTTGTCCCATCTGCATAACGTAGAGAGTAGAATAGGCTGTGCATTGAGAAGCAAATGCCTCTTCTGAAAGCCTATGGCAAGTCAGAGTATGCTTATGGTTTTTTTAATTAAAAAATTTTTATTGAAATATAGTGGATTTACAGTATTATACTAAGTTCAGGCATATAGCTTAGTGATTCAGTACTTTTACAGATTATACTCTGTTAAAAGTAATTGCAAGCTAATGGTATATAATTCCCTGTGCTATACAACATATCCTTCTTGCTTATCTATTTTATATATAGTACTTTGTATCTCTTAATCCCATACCCCCAACTTGTTCCTACCCCCTTCCCATTCCCCTCTGGTAACCACTAGTTGGTTTTCTCTATCTGTGAGTCTGTTTCTGTTTTGCTGTACGTTCATTTGTATTATTTTTTAGATTCCACGTATAAGTGATACCATATGGTGTTTGTCTTTCTCTGACTTATTTCACTGAGCATATCTTTGAGGTCCATCCACATTACTGCAAATGGCAGAATCTCATTCTTTTCTATGGCTGAGTAATATTCCATTGTATATATATGTACTACATCTTCTTTAGCCATCCATCTGTTGATAGACACTTGGGTTGCTTCCGTATTTTGGCTATTGTAAATAGTGCCATTATAAACACTGGGGCGCACATATCTTTTTGAATCAGTGTTTTCAGTTTTTCCAGATATATATCCAGGAGTGGGATTGCTGGATCATGTGGTAGCTCTATTTTTAGTTTTCTGAGGAACCTCCATTACTATTTTCCATAGTGGCTGCACCAATTTACATTCCCACCAACAGTGTAGGAGGGTTCCTTTTTCTCCACCCCCTCTCCAACATTTGTTATTTGTGGACTTCTTGATGATGACCATTCTGACAGGTGTGAGGTGATACCTCATTGTGGTTTTGATTTGCATTCTCCAATAATTAGGGACGTTGAGCATCATTTCATGTGCCTGTTAGCCATCTGTATGTCTTCTTTGGAAGTGTGCTTGTGTTTTAAATGAGCAGAGTAGCCGTCACCCGTCTTGAGATGGTCTGTGTCTCCATGACACCTCCATCCAAGAACCCTTGGCGGGAAACAGGGCTGCCGCAGCCAGCTTACTTTAAGCAGCTCCACTAAAGACTTCCTTATTGAGGGCAGAGAAGAAAATAAAGTTGAGAGAGAAATATCTGGAATGGCCCTGCTGACACTTTTATGTTTCCCAGTATGTACAGCATCAAATGTTTTATCAGCCACCAGTTAGTATATTCACATTTAACACTTGTCCACTTTTTAAATAAAAGTATCACTATTAGATTGCCTATGGTGTATTTGTTTATATAAAATCACATATAACCAGGGATTGTGTATAGAACGTTATATGTTTTATATATATATTTTTTATTAATGTGTTATGTTTTCATTTTCTTTTTAACCCTAATAATTGCCTAAGATGGGACCAAAGAACTCCATCTATGTATGTGGATTTGAGAATAGGGACTAAACTGGGTACAGCTTAGATGTTGGGTTTGTAGTTTATTTAGAGAGGAGAAAAATCATCTACAGAAACACACTGATATATGAATATGAAACATGGATGTATAACTATAATTGCTTACAAGACGAGCATGTTTATATGTTCATATGTATTTATTTACATTTATAGTTATAAATGCATGTTATCTAATATGGATATTAAATCCCATCTCTTACTCTATGGTGTAGTTTCCTGCTTTGATTAGCTCATTTAATGAACCATATCTCCTCTTACGTAAAGATTTCAGTGATGTCATGCCGTAGGACCCAGTAGCATGGAAATGAGATAGCTCTTTGCAATTGCAAATCTTAGTCCTTCAGCCTCCAGCTATAAACTTGACCTAGCAGGGGTTTCCCTTGTACCCCTTCCTCAGCCTGGGCATCCCTGTCTGTCATTTTGGGGCAAGCTGTTCAAAATGAGGAGATTTGTCTCCTAAATTGTTACGTCAGCCTCTGGTCTCATTCATAAAAGCCCCAAACAAAGATTTATTTATTTCAGTTATAGTTAGTGCCTTTGCCCATAAATTTCTGGCATGATGAGCCAGAGCTAGGCAGCCTTTGCACCAGTGGCTCTAGCATTTTCCATTAGTTGTTCAGTGCTCACCTAGAATTGATTTAGCAAACATACATGGAGTCGTTACAGGGAACAAAGCTAAATGAAATCAAATGTATTAGAAATCAGAAAAATGCAAGCTAATATAGGAATAAATTAGAACCTATTAGACTAGAACAATTAAAAAGCCAGATAATGGTAAATGTTGGTGGTATAATGGTAAATACTGGTGCGCTACTGGTAGGAGTACAGGCTGGCCCTATTGAGTTGAATTAATATAGTCATACCCTCTGACCCAGCAATTCCATTCTAAGATATACATCCCAATAAAATTCTTACATAGGACCATAGGAGGTGTGTATGAGGATTTTCATTGCAGTATTATTTGTGTTGGTGGAGAGGTGAAGACAACTTTGAGTTGAAGGCAATACTGGGAGATTGTGGGGACGCCTGCCTTGGAGGACTGTGCAACCATTAGAAACAAAGATTCAGTAGATGCCTAGCAACGTGGGCTAGATTGCATTCATTACATTTTCTTATTTTCTGTATTCTTGATGCCTTGGCACCTGGGGCCTAGCTGACTCAGGAAAGACTCCCCCATCCCAGGGTTCACCAGTCTTAGAGATGGCAAATAGCTCACCTGGGTTCCCTCCCCAATCCAGAGCCCATACTCTGACTCACCTCCTCTATCTTGCTCTTACACCCCAGGAGGCAATATTCCTCTGTTCTCATCATGCCAGAGCCAGGTGCTAGTCAACTCAGGACAGATTCTACACCCCAGAGGCTGCTGAGATCACTCAAACTAGCCATTCCTAAGCCTGCTTACCTTACCTTACCCATTACTTCCTGCAAAAAACACAGTGAAGCCTCTGGCCCATGCTTTTGCCTCACTCCCTCTGCCTCCTGACTGGCCCTGGTGTTTCCCCATGTGACCCTGCATGGTGTGACATTCCCCCTTCTCTTGGGAGCTGTGAGTAACTATCTTCTCAATGGCGATCATCTCCTGATTGGCCTCACCATACCTGAATAATAATAAAATTACATTTTAAAACATTGATGTTCTAAAAAACAGTACTTAATTTGAAAACTAGGAAACAAAATAAAATATATACACAGTACTTCTTAAATATTTTAAAACATATGGAAACAAAACCACAAACATACTTTGCAAGGACTCATTTTAACATTAGAGTGGGTATGTACGATGGGAAAGGGAATTAAAATGGGATATATAGGGGGAAAAAAGAAATGAATAAATAAAAGAGAAGCCTTGAGGTTAGGGAGGACGGATTAAATACCTTCTCTGACTTCTGTGAGCTTTCAGCTGTGGCCATAAACAGGGAAAGTTATCTGGTAACACTAGACAATATAGTCCGTGTGTGCCAGGCATCCTCTGGACAGTCTGTGCTAGAGGAATCCCGAGGTAGACAAGAGCTAGCTGAAGGCTTAGTGCTCGGGAAGACACCTGTTCCCTTCAGGTCCATTACTGCAGCATGTTTACAAGTCTATTCCAGGGGAGACTGTTTTTTTTAGATGCTGCACCTAAAAGGTTACTACAATTAAATAAGGTGGGAAGTGCTACATCCCCTGCCCGCTATGGGAGCCATCTAACTTACATTGGGATATCATCAAAGGCTCTAGGGATTACTGTCAGGAAGCAGTTGGTTGATCTTTGCTTAACTCTGTGTCTCTGAAATTCATTTGACCGTGAAATCCTACCCACTGACACCTATTTATCTGGATACTATGAGAAAGATGAGGTTCAAGGGTAAACCTCTGAGAACCTTGAATCGCTCATGGCTGAAGACTTTTTGTCTAGCAGAAGGCTTGGTGTATGGCACTCTCCCAAGTAAATTTCATGAACTGAGGAAGAGATGTTTGTATGATCTGGACAAACAGCTAGGGACAGGAAAAGCTTGGTGGAAGAGGAGCCCTTGACTTCAATACCTCTTCTTTCTTAGCATCCAGAGGGCTCAACAAGAATATTATGTTTTTTAAATCAGAAAGATGTCAGTTCAAGTCACACCTTTTAACCATTTTGACCTTCAGCTAGTCTAGTAAACTCAATTCGGTTTTCTCATCTGCACGATGCAGGTTACAGCACTTAATTTCACAGGTGCATGGTGAAATGATGGTTAGAAATAATGTATGTAAGGTATCTGGCACACTGTAGGAGCTTGATAAAAATTAGCTATTGTTAGCCAAGATATGGAAGTAACCTAAGTGTCCATCAGCAGAAGAATGGATAAAGAAGGTGTGGCGTATACACACACAAACACACACACACACACACACACAAATGGAATATTGCTCAGCCATAAAAAAAGAAAGAAATATTGCCATTTGCAGCAACATGGATGGACCTAGAGAATATCATATTAAGTGAAGTCAGGCAGAGAAAGACAAATATTATATGAGATCACTTATATGTGGAATCTAAAAAATAATGCAAATGAATTTACTGACAAAACAGAAACAGACTCACAGATATAGGAAACAAACTTGTGGTTACCAAAGGGGAAAAGGCAGGGGGAGGGATAAATTAGGAGGATGGGAATAGCAGATACAAACTACTGTGTATAAAATAGAGAAACAACAAGGATTTACTGTATAGCACAGAGAATTATATTCAATATCTTGAAATTACCTATAATGGAAAAGAATCTGAAAAAAATGTACATAACTGAATCACTTTGCTGTACACCTGAAACTAACACAATATTATAAATGAACTATACTTCAATAAAAATTTCTTTAAATACACATGTAAAAAAATTAGCTATTGTTAGCATTGTTATTATCAGAATTATTCTTTCTTAAATGTTTTACAAAGACTAATAGCAAACATATTCACTGCTAACTAAATGAACATAGAAGGGGCATATTCAGGGTCATATAGCTCATAGCTATCAGCCGAGCTGCGACTGGAATCTACTTCTCCTAGGTCCTGGTTCAATGTAATTTTCATTACCCTGGCCTAAGGATCCTTTTGCCTATTTCATGATTAAAGGAACCCGGCAAAGCTCTTTTGGTGTGCTGAATGGACCACTTCGTTGTGGCGTTGGAGAGAAACAAGTAATGTGATTCAGAGGCTATGGGATGCCACAAGGATTGTTGTGTCAGTTGTGTTCTGCATCCTTGTGTATAACTTAGAAAAAGTTATAAAGTATATGCTAATTAAATCTGTATATTGCCCTAAATGGAGAGGTATTACAAGCCCCACCAATGACAGAGACATGACATAAAGGGACCTGGAGCTGTCAGGCATATGGACAGGAAATCACTAGATGAGATTCAGCTGCGGTAAATGCATCCTAATACATCTGGGGACAAATAATCTGAAACACATATTCAATGGGAGGAAGATATTTGGAAAGCAGTAAATGCTGAAGGGGACCTGGGGGATAGTGGACAGCAAATTAGATATGGGTTTTCATTGTGTTAGGCCAACAGAAATTGGTAATGCAATCTTGCACTGTATTTTCTACAGTCCCCTGGAGCAGCTGGGAGGAGAAAGCATCTTTCTCTAGCCAAGAACAAGTCTGCTCACCCCACGCATGCACTCCTGAAGAATGGCCTTGCTGGGGCAGGGCTGGGGGTAGGCAGGGGCTGCTTTACGGCCCCATATGACTCCCACCCCACAGAGGTGGTGACATTTTCCTTTCTCTTAGTTCCCCCCTCACCCTGGGTCCTTGGAGACCAGCTCTCTGTCCTATCCCCCACCATCTTGAGGTGCTTTCTGGGAATAGCCAAGGGAGGACAGTCCTGCAGGGCAAGTCCCTCTGATCTGCAGGTAAGACTTGCCTCCAGGCATTCATTTGTATGTAACCCAAACATCTGCCCTGTTCCTCAGTGATCCTGGCACTCTCTCCTGCCCTGCCGGGATTTCACCAGAAAATAGCCCGTCTGCAGACGGAGGAATGTCTGAAGAAGCACAAGCAGCTGCCCCCGGCCGCTGTCCCCGCTCACGGGAGTCAATAACTGGTTTTGTCCGCTCCTTACACCTCCTCCTTCTCTACTCTGCCCACCCCCCATTTTTAGTCTTCTCAAAGACTACCCTTGACCTGTGTTAAGCCAAACATCCCTATTGGGGGTCAACAAGCACGTATTCCGGTGTTCCCGTGGCCCACACCCCCGCCCCGTTTTCTCAAGAAAGCCCAGCCCTGCCTGAGTCGAGAGCACTTCGTTGCTGGCGGGGCCTGCGCGGCTGGGTATATGTAACCAGCGTGTCTTTCCAAAGCTGCGTAATATGTTCTGCTCTAGGCAATCCACACTTTCTACCTTTCCCTCCCTGGGAGATCCTCACCTTCCAGAACATCCTTCAGGGGCTGCTTGGCAGGAGCGAGGTCAATGGGGCTGGTAGAAAGCAGCAAAAATCTGAAGCTATTTGCAAGGCTGGGAAACTTTTTACTGCTTGTTTCTTCAATAAGCCCCGGCTTCCTCCGCTCAGAATGTACTTCATCTTACTCATCATCTGGGTTTGCATCAGGGTCATTTAGCAGCGGCCTGCCATTGTCACTCAACACTCCTATATAAGTGCCCAAGTTTGAAGTTACCCCCTAAATATTTTTAAGCATTGCCTTCTGTAAGTGTTCACTAAGTGCCTTTTCTGGGCCTACCGCTCTGCTAGGTACTTCTGGGTGGGGGGGGTTGAGGGGGTGGGGTTCTCCTCTCATGGAGGGTCTTGAATGAAAAAGGCCTCGCTGTGAAAGAACTTGAACTTTTAGTCCTGGTGGGTCATGGATATAAATGGATGGCAGCTGCCAGCACAGAGATTTATGAGTGATGCCCCCAGCCAAAGGAAGTCAGGCACACTTTGGAACTACAGACCGCTGTGTACAGGGCATCTTAGTATATTTAGCAAATGAGATTGCAAACCACAGGAAAAAAAAAAAAGGCTGAGTGGGCGGAGAGAAAGAACATTCTCTGGCCAGAAACTTGCTGAACTCTGAAGGCCAGGGACCAGAGGCTTTGCAGAGGTGGGGAGGGATATTCTTTGGCTTGTCCTAGACACATAAATCACCACCGAGAAGATATACCAAAGGCCAATTATGTGGAGTGTTTTCTTGGAAAATCATCTCCCAGGCCTTGTAAATCATCCCCAGCATTGGCCGGCATTCAGCTCCGCCTGGGGGTGGGGTGGGGGTGGGTGGTGTGCCAGTGCACCCCAGTGTCAGGTGGAGGAATTACACAGGGGTGCTCCTGTGATCACTAGTACCTGATGTGTTCTCTCCTGTTATCTTCATCCAAGGGAGCAATGTAGAGCAGAACTGTTTGTTGTGCCTTAGGAATTTTAGGGCTAGGACTCACAACTAGCTTTTTCCACTGAACTTGCTCTGTGACCCTCAAACCCTCTACAAAGTAGAATGAGTACTGGATTATCTCTAAGGTTCCTAGAGGCTCTGACACTTAATTTTATGCCCTCCTGTTTTTTATAACTTCCATATGGGATGAGCATTTGCATCTCACAGCCCCATCCTGGCGATTGTCCCAAGAGAGGTGAAAATTCTCATCTACCATGAAAAGTCAGCCATATAGGATTGTTTTAGGGGGATGAATGGTGACTCTCAAAGCTCGATCATCAGAACAACGGTAAAAGGAGCTGGAGACTTTCAGCTTGGAAAAGAAAGAACTTAGGGGGATGCCAGAAGGAATGGTTTCAGGATCTGAAGGGTTTCAAGGGGAAGAGGGCATCAGTATCTGCTGTCCTCCTTCAGAGGCCAGAAGCAGGACCAACAAGCCCGGGATACACGGGCTCAGGCCAAAACCCAAAAGGAGAGAGAAGATCAACCAGCAACCATCATGCCGTTGCTCAGTGACACAGACTTTGATTTGCCCAGTGTTTGAGAGTATGGAAAGAACTCTTGAACCATGTGAGCTGTCCAAAAGTGGCATTGAAGCCTGATGGAGAAGAGACTGATCCATCGCTGCTTTAATCTAGCCGAGGCCGGTGACAGGGTTACAGCAGAGAGGACACTCTGTTCTGCTCCTTCCATGGCCATCTTCTCTCTCTCTGGGATAGGATGTGGCTGGATGACCAGAGGGAGGAGAAGTTCCTTCCCCAAAGTACCTTCCTCTTTTCTGCAAAGCTTTGTTTCTCTGATTCAGGGTAGATTCATTTCTGTCTAGGAGGCTTCTATTAAAATGTGTCTAGTCTTTGGAGAGATTTTATCTTGAGACTTTGGGGGTAGGGATGTAATTGGTTTCCAGCATGTAGGAAGGCCCCAAGGGGACGGAATGTGAATTAAGAAGTAACAATTTCTGAATGAGGAGCCAGGCAGGAGGGAAGGCAGGCCCTCAAAAGGGGAGTCTGGTGGGCGCCCAATTTATTTCCTACGTATTTATTTTGTTAACAGGCCAAGTAACTCCTTATGGGTCTGTGTTGGTTGGTGAGTTCACGTAATCCTTTTTTGGACTACATCAGTCTTTCAGCCTGTACCAACTCAGTGGGCAGTGAGTTTACAAGGGCAATAAAATAATTGTTCTGTCATCTTAAAATTTACTTCCTCACTCAAGCTTCAAGATTCCCTTCCCCCTTCCCATATTCTAGGGTAAAATGAACCAGTATTTTTATTTATCCACATTGTGATTCTGTTGATTCTGATGGGATCCTTTCTCAGTCTTTGACTTTCTTTCTAGACAAAAGGCTTCCTAATTGTCCTCATTAGTTAGATATGATGATCCTTCTGTCCTTGTGATTAATTGCAACAAACCTTTATTAAGTTTCTAGTCTCTGGAAGTCATCAAGTGAGACTCTGTGGGTAGAGGTGAAAAAGACACTTCCCTTGCCATTCTTTATACAGGATTGGAGTAGAGCCGAATGGGATGTAATGTGTAGAGTGCTATGCCCTGGTCCAGAAAACATACACCACAGTCACTGGCCATTGCTCATGAGGTAGCTGTTATCTCCCTCCTGTTAGGGATGAAATCCCCGAGACCCAGAATTTCAGTGACTCACCCACGTTCCTACAGCTGGTCAGTGGCAGACCTGGGATCTGAACCCACGTCTGTCTGACCCCAAAGCCTGCATCCCTTCCACTGGGCAACAATTCCTGCCTTTATTCAACTGTCAGTGGAAATACAGAGTAACATTTGTGATTTAAGGATGAGTTGGGGAAGTTAAATGCACTGGTCAAAAATGAAGAACATTTTATAGTAAAACAAATAGGAAGATGAAGCAGGAAGTTTACCGGTGTCCTGGGATCCTCTACAGCCGCTCTGGGTGGGAATCTGAGCTCTTGGTATGTATGCACGGTCAGAGTCGTGGCTCTGTCTGGCCCCAAACATAAAACGGTAGAGTTGACTCAAGGCTCCTGCTCAGTCATCCTTGTCTGTTTTGTATGGAGGCAACAGCCCTGCATGAACCCATTAACGTGGAGATTTCGGCCAGAGCCTTTTCCTTTCCCAACCACTGGGCAAGCGTGCTCCACTCTGCCTTGAGATGATCGGCTTTCCAGATGCACGGAACCACAGCAGCTTGCCTCCCCATCTTTCATCACCTAAATGAGGGCAGTTAATGTTTAAGAGCAGAAAATAGGGAACATAATGATGAATAAATTATAAGTTTGGGGATATGAAAAGTCAAACTGTGTAAATATGTATTTTAAACCACAAACAGAATGTTAATGCATCTTTCCCATTAACTCACTAACTGAAATTACAAAGTGTAACGTGAGCCACCACCCACGGGTGGGTTATGATGTTTTCAGATTCAGAACAGCAAATGATAAATGTCCTTCCCTCAGACAAAGAAGCAATTGACACAGCTTTTCACCGTAGTCACTGACAATGTAGGCAATGGAAAAGAAACTGAACGCTGGGGGAGGAGGGAGGTCACGAGACCCCTGGGGAAGTGTAGCATGGGCTCCTTCTAGGCGCTTCCTGGGTACCGAGGAAGTGTCTCTGAGCTCAGGGCAGCCCCTTCAAGTGATGGGGACCCAGGCGTGGTAGCCTGACATGCCTTCCTGCATTCGAGGATGGGCTTGTTTCTTAAGCAATAACTCTGTCTTGCTATGGGTGGGTGGCGGGCAGCTGACATGAAGCCAGTCTCGCTTTGGCCGGGTTTGGTTTGAGGATGTATGGTTAATTTAGCCGCCATTTCATTGTGAGGTTGCTTTTGGGCAGCAGTGTAAAAGAGAGCTTAAGAGGATGTGGAGAAATTGGAATCTTTTTGCACTCTGGTTGGGAGTGCAAAATGCTATGGAAAGCAGCACGACGGTTCCTCAAAAAATTAAAAATAGAATTGTAATATGATCCAGCAATTCCACTTCTGGGTGTATACCCAAAAGAATCAAAAGCAGGGTCTCAAAAAGATATGTGTATACCCATGTTCATAGCAGCATTATTCACAGTAGCCAAAAGGGTGGAGAAATCCAGCTGTCCACTGATGGATGAATGAATAAATAAAATGTGGTATATGCATACCATGGAATATTACTCAGCCTTAAAAAGGAAGGAAGTTATGACACAGGCTATAACTGGGATGGTCTTTGAGAACTTTATGCTAAGTGGAATAAGCCAGTCACAAAATGACAAATGCTGTGTGATTCTACTTACATGAGGTACCTAGAGCAGTCATACTTATGGGAACAGAAGGACTGGTGGTTGCCAGCAGCTTGGAGGAATAGGCAGTGATTGGTTGTATAACAACGTAAATGTACTTAATACTACTGAACTGTACTCTTAAAATGGCTAAAATGATGATGTACGGTATGTGTATTTTACGACAATTAAAAATAAAAAAGAGGTGGGGGAGAGATTAAAAACATGGCCTTGGGAGAGAGAGAGATCTGTGCTTGATTCCTGGTGCTGCCATTTAACAAGCTGGGGACCCGTGGGCAATTCACTTAAACTAATCTCTGAGCCTCCAAATAGTAGCGATAATAATAGTGCCTCCTTCTTAGGGCTGTTGTGAGCATTAAATGAAGTGTTTGGTATGGATTCATTATGTACCTGGTATGCAGCAAAGACCCGTAAGAGGTGTAAGCTGTTGTCACTACTGCTCCTACTCGATGCCTGGGAGAGGGGGCTTTGTTGGTGTCGATCCGGATGGTGGTGGTCCATCTTGGAGATGTTCAGAAGCCCTGCTTCCCTGACTCCAGTTACCCTGATTCTGTACATCCTTCTCATTCAGCAGTGCCCCATCCCTTTATGAAATTTGCTATCACTGTTCCAACCCATGTTTATTCAGTGGCTCAAACAACTCTACAGCTCTTCCTGTGTCCATGTAACAAGCCTTTACTGAGGGCCTACCGTGAGCCGAAGTGTTGGGAACACAGTGGGAACAGAACCCGGTTCTTGCTTTCAAGCAGATTGTAGTCTGGTTGTTTTCTACACGGTTTCTTTGACAGCCATCCTCAATTTTGTTGTGAGCATGAAGGCCCTTTTTTCACCATAATATTGTGAGTTCTTTGAAGGTGAGAATCTTGTCTTACTGTTTTTGCCTCCACTGAAGTGCTTAGCCTGACCTTAGATAGGAAGAAACACAGTCAGTCTGAGTTCTTTGAGTTAGGTGGTCCCAGAGAGGAAACCAGTTCACATATGGGCTTAGAATCCCATAGTGTCCGGAAGGATCTAGATAGAAAACCTGGCCCATTACCACTCCCAACCTTCTTGCCATCGTCATCAAGTGGTGGTTATGAGTTTTCTCCCTGAAGAAATACGGATTAGCTGGGGAAAGATAAAATAACACAGTGGTGAAATACCACTTCATACCCATCAGTCTGGAAAAAACTAATACCACCATCAGGTTTTGGCAAGGATGTGCATAGAGGGGAACACATCCATTGCTGGTGGGATTGTGATTTGGCGTCACATAATAAAGTAAAACCTGCACTCCAGCAATGTTACTTCTGGATGTCAGCCCTAGGTCAGCCCTCATTCAGTGCCTGTAGAGATGTGAGACATGGTGTAAGGCTGTTCACTGCAGCATGTGGATAATAGCAAAAAAAAAAAACAGAACAGGTGAGGGTGGGTTGAATAACATCCTCCCAAATATCCACGTCCACTCGGAAACTCAGAATATGACTTTATTTGGAACGGAAGTCCTTGCAGATGTAATTGAGATAAGAATGGAGATGAGATCATCCCAGATTAGGGTGAACCCTAATCCAATTACTGTGTCTTTATAAGAGAAAGGAGGAGAGGGAGATTTGGATACAGAAACATAGAAAAGAAGACCATGTGAAGATGGAGGCAGGGATTGGAGTGATGCAGCCACAAGCCAAGGAATGCCCAAGGCCGCCAGAAGCTGGAAGAGGCAAGGGAGGATTCTCCCCTAGAGCCTTCGGAAGGAGCGTGGCCCTGCCAGCTCTTTGATTTCAGACTTCTAGCCTCTAGGACTATGAGAAAATAAGTTTCTGTTGTTGAAGCCATCAAGTTTCTGGTACTTCGTTGTGATAGCCCTAGATTACTAATACACAAGTTGGCTGACCCTCAGTAGGGGAACAGGGAAAAAAAATGTGTATTGATATAATGGCATACCGTGAAACAGTTAAAATAAGTGAACAAGTTCTCAATCTCAAAACATAATATTAAGTTAAACAAGTTGCAGAAATATACTTTGAGTATGATGCCATGTATGTAAATGTGCTTGCTAGTATATATTATTTATGGATACATACTAATGAAGTCAAATTATTCAAACAAATGTGGGATGTTACATACTAGCCCCAGGATAGTGGGTAACTGTGAAGAGAGAGAGAGTGATCGATGCAATAGGGCATAGCTTTAGCTATATTGGACATGTTTTACAGAGAGATGGAATATCTGAAGCAAATCTGGTAAAATACTAACATTTGTTTAATAGCAGAGGGTACACAGACGTCTGCTGTGTTCTTTTTTTGTATCTTAGAATTGTTTTCTATTTTAAATTTTTGAATGAATTACAAGAGTTAGGAGCTATATATTAATAGATGGTTCAGATACACTGTTGAGTAAATACAGGACACCAAGAAATATTAGCCCTCTTAAATTGTAAGAACACTACATTTCGAGGCCTCAGGGGTCTCTTGTGAATTTTAATCTGGTGATGGGGAGTTGGGTGGGTGGTATAAGTGAGTTAGGAAAGAAGAGGTTTGGATTCAGGGCCACCATTTACTTGCTGTGCGACTTTGAACAAATTAGTAAACTCTGTGAGCTCACTTTCCTCAACTGTGAAATAATATCCACACTAAGGTTGTAAAATTGTGAGTACTCCATAAATGTGAGTATCTTTTCACTTTGGTATTATGCCCACCCCAAACTGTCCCTGTTTTAGTGTGTACTGTGTCCCCTGAAGGAAATGTGCTATATGTGTGTGTGTGTGTGTGTGCATATGTGTATGTGTTAGAAATCTTTGAATATATGGTAAGTTACCCATGGCTGCCTTTCTGGGGAAAACTTGGACTCTATTAATCTTTCTTCAGAAAGACTAATTCACTTCCCTTTAACCTCTTCTCTGCACTTTGTCCGGTTCCCCTCCATACCTTTAATTAAAGGAATGGAAAGTAGGGGACACTCCAGGGGGTGTCCTGGAGGAGGTGAGGTCTGAGTCAAGGGGGAGGTTGGTGTCTGGGCATGTGTCCCTCACTCCTTGTTAACCTGGTGGCTTTGGGCAGCTGACTCACCAGCTCCGAGGGGAGCTCACCCTGCCCATCGCACCCCGGGGGCTGCCTTCCTGGTGCTCCCTCCTTGCCATGCACCAACCCCCCACTTCCCTCCACCCCACCAACCCTTCCCCCTTTCACTGGCTCCTAACACTTCCATGGCCTCTCTAGGCCCAGAGCCAAGCAGGCCTCGAACATATTTCAGGAGTGGGGTGTTGGCATTTCCGGGGCCTGTGGCACATTTTGGCCGTATGCAGGTGGTCAAGGGTCATTTTTTCCTGAAGGTTAAACAGTGACCTTGGTCAATATGTAGCCAGTGTTGACTTAAATGATTTCCCCTGGTTAATGAGTCATGTGGCAAATTAGCTGAGGACTTTCACACCCTGCAGGTAAGCTGGGGTGGTAAGAACTGGTCATCCTGAAACTGCATTAGGTTATATTGGCTGTACGGGGAGGGATCTGCCTACCCCACCTTTCTGCCTCTTAGATCCTCATTTCAAAAGTAAATTAGTGGAATAAGGGCTGCTGCGCTGGAGAACCACTGGGTGATGGCCAGATGCCTGCTTTCCTGAGCCTCCTCTGTATCCCTTCTCTCCACCTTAGGAAGCCTTGTGTCCATCCTCCATTCGTTCGTTCATTTATTCATTCTCATTCTCTCTTTCTCCCTATCCCCCTATAGCCCTGTCATTCCCAAACTGTGTGCTGAGGCTCACCAGAGGGCCACAGCGCAGTCACAGGGACACTACAGGATATTTTAAGTGTTTGAAGGTAACACAGCTATATGCAATGTTGGTCAGACACTGTGTAAACTGCCCATTGAGGTAATTCACAGTTTCTGCATTAGATCATGCTACATTTTTTTTCGATAATATCTTACTTTTGCCAAGGTGCGTTTTGGTGGCCATTGCTCTGGTAAAAAGTGAGTACAGTGTGAAATCGACATAGAACAGGAAACGCAAGTGGTAGTGATTCCAAGGTTTGGAAAGTCGTGCAGTGTCCGACAAGCAGGCGCACACCCCCCCTTAGTAAAGAAGAATGGAATAAAAATGTTCTCTTTCCACTGATGTGTATTATTTTTGTCAAATGGCTATTAAGTTGTTAGGACATAAGTACTTATCAAGCTGCTCCATAAAATGGAACTGTTAGGTATTTCTTTTGGTCTCTGAGCTCTCCATAAAAAAAATTAACTGAGACACTAAGGGCACCATGAGCTGAGAAAGTTTGAGAACCTTTGTTTCAGCCGATGATGAGCTATCTACTCCCTCATCTCCATCAGACCTCTTGCCAGCAAGCATCTTCCTCCTGGACATAATCACTCCAGCCCTTATAGCCTCTTGCTCTTACCACTAACTCCTTCTCCTACCTGAAAGATGAAGTTTCATGGATTCTTGGAAGAAAAAAAAAAAGCTTTGCCTAGCTTTACTACCACCCCTGCTCCAAGCTCCCTCCTTCCCCTCCTCCATCCTCCCCCTCTTCCTCTATTTCCCTCTTGCCCTCAGTGCCTTATTTAAAAAACAGCCTTGCCCCGATCACTCTACCGTTCACATCATGCCCAGGGTCCTAAAACTTGTCTGGCTTCTTCCTCTGGCCCTGTATAGACACGGCTCTCCCCAGGGTCACACCCAAGTTCCCAAGAGCCACATACCGTCTCTCCTTGTCCCTGATTTATTTCCCCACCACCTTCTGAAGCTTTCTTCTGCTTATCTGTCCTTGCATGATCCGCATGACCTCACCACCTCTCCGAACACCCCTCAGCCTCTCTGTTGGGTCCTGTCTTCCTTTCACTCGTTCATACAAGCGTCCGAGAGCCTCCCTTGCTTCTCTGCGTCTGCTGTACTCCCCGTCCCAGCCCTGGCCTCACTTTGTTTTCTCCGTTGGGGAGTGCATCTTCTCTTTCAACATAAACTGTGCAGATGACCCCCTTCCCAACCAGCAAAACCCCGTCACTCCCCATATCCATTCAAATCTTGCCACGGGCCTGTAATACCGACTACCGATGTCTCACTCCGGAGATACGCCTTTTAAGACTCCCTTCCGATAGCCTCTGTTTGAAGAAACTTCTCTGGGTGTCCCCAGAAAGCCGTCTCTATTTTCTGTCACCAGCAGAGCTCTGTCTCTAATGCCATTCTTCCCACTTCACTAGTCACTTATTAGGTTCCCTGAACCTATTATTATTCTCCATATCCCCCCTGGATGTCTCATCTGCACCTCAAACTTTGAGTCATCTTTTTCCTCTCCTTCCTTTCTCATCCTTTATATATACTCAGTTGTGATATTTGAACAGCTGATACCTTCCAGGACCTCCCTTGTGTTCTCCTCTTTCCATGTATCCTGCCCTGGTTAAAATCCTAACTACCCTCCCCTCAAATAACTGGTCCAATCACCTCGAGATTCTCCCTGGACCAGCCTCACTACACTACCCAGTGCTACTCACACAGCCAACCAAAGTACAACTTCACGTGGCTCTGGTGGGTCTGTCTTCCCTATATAAGTCTTCAGTGTCTTCCCAGTGTCAACAAGCCCAAAGTCCTCATCTGGGCCCTTACTGGTCATTGTGATATGGCCTCCACTGACCTTTCCAACCCAGCTCCAATGAGGCACCTACTTCATAGTCACAACGGGAGTGAGGTCTCACCCCTGCCCCCCACCTGATGCTTTGGCTTCCACTGGTCCCTGTTCTTGAACAGCTTCACGTCTCCCAGTCTCTCATTAATTTTAGCAATGATGATGGCTCATCTTGAGTTTCCTTCATCCATAGAGCCTTTGGGGAGCTCAGCCCCCCTCCCCACATCACCCCTAAAATGCTCAGAGGTCTTTGAAGGCACAGACTGTCTCACACATTTTTTCATCCTCTGTAACAACTGGTATAATAGTTCACACGTAGTAGCAATGTAGTAAACAAGGGTATGAAAGAAGCAATGCTTTCCAGAAGAGGTGGTCCCAGAATTTGGCCTCCTAGGAACTCCTACTGACATACTGTGAAAGGACCTATAGGTCTTTGCTGAGCTTGGGCTCTGAAATGGAAAGATGCGCTCCAGATACCTTGCTCCCCTGTGTTAGGAAGTAGAGACCTACTTTTCCTTCCTTCCCTGTATAACTGTAATAAATTAGAGAATAAATATCAAGGAAAGAAATAAAATTTAAATATAATAAGCCCACCTAGTAATAATAGCTAGTCATATTTTGATGTTTTAACTGCCAGAATATTTTTCAGTACATACATATGAAAGATAATATATTTATGAAACAAAAATAGGATTATATTTTACACATTTATTTACAATGTCCTTTTATTACTTAGGAACACTATGTGTACTGAAAGGGAATAGGTTAATAAAGTACGTATTATTATATATTACATATTATAATATTGCTTATTCATAACTGTTTAATTTTTAAAATATATGTTACATCTTTATTCCAGGAAATTATCTATACTTATCTATACAAGTTGTCCATGCACTGGCGCCAGTCCGAAAATCACTAAAGGTCCATGAGACAAGTACCAAGATTATAAGTGAGTGTTCAGAAAATTTTAAAGGAACGTAACATTTCCATATCTAACAATTCATTTTAGAAGCTATTTTTAATGCAAAAATAGTACATATTAAATATTCATCTTAACAGAAGTAACTACTATTAACATCAATCAAAATTTTATACCTACATGCTAACTCCCCACACAGTTTTTCACGTGAATGGGAAGACACAATCCATACTACTTTTCCAGTGATTTTTTTCACTTAGTGCACGTCTTTCCAAGATATATACGTAAAGCAGATATTTATTTAAAAGTCAGACCTACTGAGGAATAATTTACATACAGTAAAATTCACCCTTTTAAGTGTAGAGTTCCGTGAGCCTGGGCAAACATATACAACATAGTAATTGCCACCACAGTCAAGGTAAAAAGTTGCATCTTCTGACAAATTACCTCCTGCCTCTTTGCAGTCAGTCAGTCCTACTATCCCTAATTCTTGGCAGCACTGATTGGATTTCTGTTCCTAAAATTTTGCCCTTTTGAGAAATAAATGGAATCATACAAATGGAATATGTAGGTTAAAGTCTGGCTTCTTTTATTTATTATAATGTAAGTAAGATTTATCTGTGTGTTGCACATAACTGTCCATTCCTTTTCATTGCTACGTAGTATTCCATTGTATGGATATACCACCATTTGTTCATCCATTTGTAAGTCGGGGGACGTTTGGGTTGTCTCCAAATTTTGGTTATTATGAATAAAGCTGCTGATAACATTTATGTACAGTTTTTTTGTGACTGTTAAACTTGTGCCTTAATATACATTTCATTTCTTTTGGGCAAATACCTGGTGTATGATTGCTGGTTCTTGTGGGTAGTATATGTTTAACTCAGTAAGAAACTGTCCAACTGATTTCCAGAGTTGCTGGCTGTACTTCTTTGCATGGTAGTCAGCAATGTGTGAAAGTTACAGTTGTTCTATATACTTGCCAGGACGAGTTTTGTTGTTTTTGTTTTAATTTTTGCCATTCCAATAGGTGTGTAGTGATATTTCATTGTGGCCTTAGTTTGCATTTCCCTAATGACTAATGATGTTGACAACCTTTTCATGTGCTTATTGGAATGCATACACCTTCTTTGGTGAAGTTTCTATTCAAATCTTTTGCCCATTTTTAGTTGGGTTATTTTATTTATATTTATTGAGTTTCAGAGTTCTTTACAAAATCTAGATACAAGTTGTTTATCACAAATGTGTTTTGTAAGTATTTTA